>NC_139916.1:33101046-33211046 GCF_963514095.1 Eutrigla gurnardus | reverse complement strand
GCTAAATACATTACAAATACATTAAAAAATAGCTACATTTAAGGCCAGTCCCTGTAAATTAAGGGTTTTTAGTACTTTTTTTTAATGGAATGGCCTCGTTTATCTAGAGTAATTTCCTGTTTAAATATTGTTCTTTTATGTACAATGACATGAAATAATGTATAAAAATGCCATAAATGCATTAAACCAACGATAAATGTCTGCCCATTTACAGTATTAATCTGTCATTTTAAAGAATTACGAGATTTAAAAATGTTCATTGGAAAGTGGAAAAGAAGCAGATTACATTAAAAATACATTTAAAAAAAGCTAGATTTAAGGCCAATCCTGTAAATTAAGGGTATTTAGTAGTCATTTCATGAAACCGTCTTGTCCTTCTACCCTGATTTGCTGCATAATTGTGGTTTCCCCAAGTAAAAAAAACAATGATACAATGTATAAACAAAATATGTACCTTTAATAAAATAGGAATTTCTGCACATTTACAGTGTTATTTTAATGAACTGGACAATGGAAAATTATACACTGTACATCAAAATGCATTAATAGGTATATTTAAAGATAATATCTGTACATTTATAGCATTTAACAATCATTTTAGTAAACTGAACAAATACTGTTAAAAAGTTTAATTTGACAGAAAAACAAGGATAGTAAATCATTACACATTAAAACAGCTAAGGTGATCTCTGTAAATGTAAGGTATTCAGCAGTTACTTTATATAATTGTTCAATATAGTGTTTTACTTCCATGAAAAAATGAAAAGAAATAGGAATATTTCAGTATTTTGTACCCAGTAACACTGGAAAAGCCCCCTCCTATTCTACTGCATGGGCATAAGCAACAATCTATGATCAACTTTTTCAAACACCTGCAGTATAATCATACTGTAATCATCAGTATGTTATATTGAAAAACAAAGCTGTGCAGAACAAAGAAAAATTGAAAATCTGTGACTTATTTTATTTTTGAGTACCATGGAGTTCAAATAGTTACATGATATGGAATATATATATTTCTGGCGGTGGATAGATGGACCATAGTTATTAACAGAAAAGCATTGCAGATTTTTCTATTTTCACAGGCCATGTTTACAATAAGTAAACACTACACCAGTTTTATCCTTTAAAGTGATATTCATAACTTTAATGTTGTACTGTCCATACTGCAAGTCCAAAATATGTCATATATGGACCTGGTTTCATCCAGAAGCCATCAAAAGGGATGTGGAGGGGTAATACATCTCTGATACGAGGTATCCTGAGAGGATAGGCGATGGGGTATATTTTATCCCCGACATCCCATCTCCTAAAATACATCTAAACAGAGCTAAATGTCTCTGGTGGATTAAACCAGTCAACTCAACGTAAAGATGATAAACAAGGATGTCTACATTTGTTATAAGGTCAGTCAACATTGTGTATGTATGGTATGGATTTTTTTTCACCGCAGTGAGAAAGCAACGTATCACTGTGGGATGGCGATTCAAATTTGCATTTACAGACAAATTTACATAGGTTTTAGTAACATATACTAGCAGAATCTACTTATTGCCTGTTACGTGCAATAATAGTAATTTTGAGGCCTTTTTCTCAATGCAAAGAATGTTGGACTCTGTTCTACAATTGTGAAGCACAGGAGCAGCTTATGAAGACGATCAGCAATATTTGGACTTAGGTCATGGCTATTAAACTTTGTAACTATTTCTTGCAAATGAAACAAATGTAAAAATAATTTAAGAATACATTTGGGCAATACATACTGTGCGTCAGATCATTTCAAACTGCCTGTTCACTTGCTTGGCTGCTGGGGCCTCCTTAAATACCTCCGATTGTCCATCTAGGGAGAAAACAGGCATTTGTTTAGACAATCCATGTAAACCTTTTGGCATTTTACAGACAAACATTCATGAGAACTGAAATTATCGTTTCTAATTTGAGTTGCTTTTTTCTTATCATACATTACCAGGGTATATGCAGGAATCCTGAAGTCAATTTCAATACCTTTTTAAAAGACCTTCTCAAAATATTTTAAGACCTCATCGCCACTTCATGCTGTAATCAGCAACATCTTTAACTTACTAAACAGTTGTAGTTTGCAATTAAATCTATAGAGCACAACCATACAACAGAACTCAGATAGCTGGGAAGGAACAAAGCTCAAAAGAATGAACCACACCAAAGGTAAGGATTGAACTGAGGAAGAACTCATATATGGAGAGAGAAATTCCCAAATAGTCAAATTTACACGTGGAGTAATAAGGATTGTTCCAGATGTTCTCGTATAGGCTTTTGGCCTTGAACATTTGATAAGGACTGTATCACGGTTGTGATGCTTTTATCTACACCCTTAACAGATCACAAGGCAATAACAATTAATGTTTGTCTTTTCCCTGATCAATCTGGATTTTAAAAAGTATCTTCTTGGAAAATGAACAGCTCCCTCTTAAATCACAATTGTGGATGATGACTGAATTTTGATTTCGGGTGAACTATCCCTTTCAATGAGGAGAAATTAAAATTAAGTGAGCTGCAAAGCAAATTAGATGACATGCATAAACTGAAAGCAGAGGGGACTTTCGTTAGTTCTAGGCAGAAATGGCAAGAGCATGGTGAGCAATTGTTTAATTGCAATTGCAATCTTTAATTTAGAAAAATCACAAGCCAAATACAACTCTATACTACAGTTAAATAATAATGGAACTGTCACTGAGAATAAAAAGTACATTTAATGTTAATGTTTCCGGTGTAGGAACCGGATCGCAAAAGTTAGCTGTCACAAGATAATATGTAACAAGCTGATCTGGCAGGCTGAGCACGCCTGCACATCATTGTTTTTAATAGTCGTGGGGAGGGGGTGGCCTGCTTAGAGTTTGCAAAAAGCACCTAAAGGACTCTGACTGTGAGAAAAACTCCAAGCCAGCTTTCCTTGTGTCTTTCACTGAGGAGAGGCTACCTGATTTAACTGGAGGGGGACTATGATTCGTTTTCTATTTTGCATGTGTATGTGTGTGTACACTCACTTTTGCTGCGCAAGGTGAAGCATCGAGGAGTGTCTGTTTTCTTAGCCAGAAGACTCATTCTACAGCAGGTCCCGTCAGTGCTAATGGAGAGAGAACCAGGTTATTATTTTAACTAGAGGAATCATCAGGGTTTGTTGATTTGAAAATATATTTCACATTAATCATCACTCACTTCAGGTTGGCACAATTACAGCAGTAAATGTCTGCCTTGTGATCCACAAGCCACTGAGCATTTCTAGCAAAGCCAACAATGTGCCACTTTACTTCCAAACTAAGAGAGAAACAGGAGCAGAAGTAAAAGAGTGATAAATATTCTCTTTCGAGATTACAATCAACACAAAACTCTACTCCTATCAACATTATATTCTTAAAAGTAAGATATGCTCAAGTTAAAACATTAAAAATGTCAATCACAGATCCTGATAACGCTTCTCTATCTAAAATAGATTCATGCAGTTATATACTGAGTTTTACAGAGAAATAAATATGGTCTTACCTTCTCCAGGTCAAAGTCTCCTTTTTTACAGGCATGACATCAATACAAGCAGGCACGCATACACATAGGGGGAAACAGGAGAAAAAAAAAAGTCAGCCTGGCTCTGTCCAGAGCTAATAAAAGCTCACAAATTAACATGTACCAAAAATGTAATTTATCTATACAGTCTTGCTGCACCTCTGGTGGTAATGACAGCCAGTGCATCTCCACTGAGACAGGTAGGAAGTATGTCCATCTGCACAGGCTTTAATTGCAAGCTTGAATCTAGTTTTATAGATTGGAAAAATGTTATTTGTCCTTACCATCTCCATGGAGTAGTCATTATCACTGGGAGTCATCCTCTATTATATATTAAATATATGTAACCCGTCTCCATTTTATGTCTCTGTTGTGTCCCAAGTTGGAAAGGAGACACAGGAGTCAGGACTGGATCTCCAAATCTTTACTTGGCAACTGTGGTGACAAACAAAAACACACAGAAATCGTGAGCTGTGTGTGAGCTAGAAAAGGCTTTTTAACTTATGAAATGTTACAACAAAATAATCAATTTTGCACAGTAAAATAAAAAATTACAAAAAATAACACAAATCCCCCGTGACCCTAAATACAGGATAAGCGGTAGAAAATGGATGGATGGATGGATAACACAAATTGGTCCTTTAGACAGGTTAGTCAATGCTTCAGTATTTAAAGTTCAACAGGAAACACAAAAATAAATGACATCTGTAATTTTGCTTTTTTTTAAATAAATAGATTAAATAATTAGGCAACCAAACTTAATATGGTAACCAGAAAACCCACATTTCACTACCTCAGTTTAACATTTAAATCCAATAGACTAATATCTCATTCAGCAGGCATGCATATAATTTAGCATCAACAATTTGTACAGAGCAAATAGACCCAGAGATTACATGCTTAACATACTAATACGCGCTGACTCGGTGTAGTCACGTGTAAAAAGACAGCCAATTGAGAGCTCCTGCCTGAGTTGTAACTGATATCAGACATTTACAGAGCTATGTACCATTCACTTGCTAATCTGAATATAGACATACAGATTTATTTATTTATTTTCACACACACACACACACACACACACACACACACACACACACACACACATCTGAACACGCAGATCTGAACACACGCGCGAGCGCGCACACACGCACACATCTGAACACGCACAGACAGATCTGAATACGCACACAGATCGTTTTGCAGCAATTATAACTCCATAATTAACACTCAAAACATTATTTAAACACAAACGAACAAACATCTCCACACCTGTGGCGATAGACAGAAATAAACTCTCCTGGTGAAAAAAAGAGCAGACTCTAGCGAGGGAAGACGGCAATGAGCAGGCTAACGTAGCATGCTATAATGCTAGAAAAAGATCTCAAGTCTCTGCGCGACTCATGCAGGACGAGTGGGACATTACAACCCAATTACGACTAACCTCTGGCCATGTTAGAAAAGCCTTTGACCGAAAGCGCGCGTTAACAATTAATACTTTAGCTGCAAAATAAAATGACCTGGCTGCCATCAGTCACTTAGTCACAAAACCATACAAAACGATAGCTATCTGCTAACAATAGCTATCTGCTAACAATAGCTTACGTGGTGGTAGCAATTTATCAGAGGGATGCTAACGTTAGCTTCAAGGCTTTCCACTCGAGGTATGAAAAGGAATTAAAATATCGAAGCAAACTGGAAATAGGCGCCAACTTTGAAATTTGAATCTTCCCTCATCCTATTCGCTTTATGCCAAAGGCTATTGTGACGTACTTCCGCTGAAATGTCAGCCACCGCGATTGCTTCCGGGAGCATAGGCGTCTATTTGTTTTGGTAGGTAGCTGCTACGCTAATGTTAGTTGACAAGACATGAAAAAGTCAACTTTTAAATACCAGAAAGTGTCTGGTACAACTGCGGAACACTGCTGTGTACCACAGTGCCAGGCATCTGCAAAGTACAATTCTGTACTTCGTTTTTTTACTTTTCCGGCCGATGAGGAGCTGAGGCGTAAGTGGATTGTCGCTATCCGCAGGGACAAATTTAGTGTAACGTCTCACACCCGGGTGTGTAGCCGGCACTTCAAAACTGAAGACATCCGTGAACCAGCAGCAGAAACAGGTCGACGGCTGTTGAAAAGGGGCTCTGTTCCTGTATTATTTGAGTGGAACAACTTCTCCCTTCCACCTACAAGACCAGGAGTTTGGGAGAGAAGGGAAAGACCGCCGCCAGAGGATGACCGGGAGGACACACCGGATCACGTAGCATTCGACGTCCTCATGCAACACGACTACGCGTCGAAACCTGAAGCTGCAGTCGTTGATTTGGTGTTGGAGGAAAATACGTCTCTCCGGGAGGAAATTCGCCTGTTACGCCAACAGATCGAGGGCGTTACACTGAGGCAACGGTTTGGCATTCACCGTTTTGCGGCCTCGGACAAGGATATCAGGTTCTTTACAAGGTAAGTCTACTCTAGATATGTAGGCTGAGCCTGTGTGTGTGTGTGTGTGTGTGTGTGTGTGTGTGTGTGTGTGTGTGTGTGTTGGAGATTGTAAAGTACGATCATGTTGTGCTGTAGTGTTAGCTGTAGTAGGTATACTGTGATGTAGTAGTTAGCTGTAGTGGGTATACTGTGATGAACCCCAAATAATACATATCCTTGCCTATTTTAAGTGGGAATACTGAGGTGGTGATGCTTTTTAAGTGGGTATACTTATCACGTAGACTACACCACTGATGTGACGATTGTAAGCAATGAGTCAGGAGCACACTGTATGTAGGGGATTGCAGTATGTGTGTTCTGTCAGAAAAACTCTTGTGGTGTAATAGTAACACCGCCACCCAGGTACATTTAATTAAAGTTATTTGTGTACATTTTGTGTAGTTAATTATGAACAGTTTTTTATCTGTATCTGTATTCCATTTCTTTAGGTTTGCATCATATGATCTACTGATGCGTTTCTGGGGCTTGATTGCAAACTCTCTACCATCCATGGTCAGTGTTCGACAAGCACAGAGAGGAGCTCTCACAGAGTCAAACGCTTCCCATTCCCTGCAGCCCATTGACGAGTTTTTCTTATTTTTGAATTACCTTGCCCTTGGGTCCAAGCAACGGGACCTTGCTGACCGGTACAGTATCCATCAGTCCACGGTCAGCAGAATTATAACAACCTGGAGCAACTTCCTGTTCACAGTACTCGGCTCAGTGAGGATCTGGATACCCGAAGACGAGATACAGAGAAATCTGCCTGCAGACTTTAAGGACTACCCTGACACCACAGTCATCCTTGACTGCACTGAGCTGCGGTGTCAATGCCCATCTTCCCCTCTCCTCCAGAGTGAGGTATTTTCCTCCTACAAGTCCCACTGCACTCTGAAGGGGCTCATTGGGATCGCACCACATGGGCCAGTGACATTCGTCTCCGCGCTGTTTGCTGGGTCTATCAGCGACAAACAGATTACCCGTGAGTCTGGTGTCCTCAGTCTGCTCAAACCTGAGATGGCTGTCATGGTAGACAGGGGCTTCCTCATCAATGACATTGTGCCTTGCAAGGTCTACAGGCCACCCTTCCTCTCTGGCAGGTCTCAGATGTCTGCCTCTGAGGTTACGGAGACACAGGCCATAGCCCGTTTAAGGGTGCATGTTGAACGCTCCATTCGCCGGGTCAAGGAGCACAAGTTCTTTGATTCAGTGATTCCCCTACGGGTTTTTGGGAGCATTAACCAACTCTACACAGTGGCTTGTCTGCTTACCAACTATGAAAATGGGCCACTGGTAAAGGCTTGGGCAAAGAAGCCTGAGGTCTGAGGTCTTTCTAACATGTACATTTAAAAATCTTAATTTTGTTCAAGAATCCTTTTTATAACCCCTTTCAATTCCTTAATCTTATCAGTTTATAGAGTTGAGTGTATATTTGTTTAAATATTGTTATATTTGTTTGTATACACCTTTTGCTACCTTATTAAAATACTTCTTTGGTCAATCTTCTTTTGTTTGGTCTCATTTTTAATTACTGTCTCTTACCTTTTAAAACTTAAGCCATACAAAACACTGAAATGCTTAGATCCAAGTAATTTATTACTCATTGACCCTAAACATTACATCACAAACAAAAACACAATGCAGCAACATTTCACTGATGAGGTTGAAATTTATTTCCTACACAGTAGCTTCAAAAACATTTACACTGCGATCAATTCATTAGTTTGCCAAAAAGGCATTGAGGTAGAAATAAAAAAAGAAATAGTCAACTTTTTCTTTAATGGTTTGTATGACTTCCATGTCACGGGGAATTCTCTGGATAAACATGTCATCTGCTGTGTAAATGACAAAGTCACACCAGTCACACCCAGAAACCAACATTTGTCCCTGGACCTGCCAGTAATAAGGATGGGATTGTCTCAGTGTTTGTGTCCCATCCTTTATCCTAATGTAAGGGCAGTCCACATAGCTAGCTACGTTTGGGCATTTAATTTCTAATAGGCCAAACACTGGCTGCCCCACAGGATCATACACTATCCCATCAGGTGTTGACCCCATCCATGGTGCCTCAGGGTGGATCAGGAACCCACATGGGTAGTGGTTGACCTCCCTTACCTTGCAGTACTCCTCTAGTGCTACAGGCTCCAAGGCAAGACCCCGCCGCATGTCAGCAGTCTGATGACACGATCCCAGAAGCCTTTTTGCAAGGTTCTCAGCAGAGCTTTCCGCCCTGGTGTGGCAAACTTCTCTAAATTTAGTAGATGTGATGCGGCACCTCCTCAGTTGGTGCCACTCAACGCAGGAACTCTGCTCTTGTGTGCTCTTTTCAATTTGGTGTGCTGTCTCAAAAGATGTCACGAGGGATACCAAATGATGGTGCTGGTGTTCAGAAAGTACAAATGAACAGGTAGAGGGTCCGAGTCTGTAATATGACAGTGGCAGCTGTGGGGGAGAAGGGGCATCTGTGTGCGGACGGGTACTGGGGACTGTCCTTATTGGTAGCTGATAGGACAGCACACTTCCCTCCTGCACCGGACCGAACATGGACTCAACCAGAGGAACATTGCTGGATAGCGCCATTACGGTGATCATGGGAGCTTCATCTGCACTAAGTCCATGGTATGCCTCCTGAACTTTTAATGTGGAGATGTCTGGCAGAGGGCAGCTCACTCCTTTATACAAGTTGCTTCTGTGGAAAAAAAGACAAACAAATGTGTTGTAATTAAGAAGTAATAGTAGTAGTAGAAACACATACTTCATACTTAGTATATAGTATATAACTAACTATTATACTATATAGTATATATACTATATATATATATAATATATAATTATATTATTATTATACTATACTTAGTATATAATATATAGTCATAACATCATACTAACACATACCTTATTCCTTCTGCAAGCCTCCTCTCTCTTGGTCTGGCTGATATGATGACCATGTCATTAACTGGACCAGGTTTAATACCCTGCATCAAAATACAAACATGTTTGAGAAACATTCAAGAGATATCCATACTTAATGACAGTCATGAAAGTCATTAAAAGGCTTGCTACCATGGTCCTTGGTTTGTGCCACTTTTGTTCAGTTTCTGTGCAGCTGAACACTGGGGGAACTGATGTAAGCCTCAGCTGGGAGTAGTGCGCCGTCTGGTACAGTAGAGCTGCCACATGACAGCACAAAGCTGTACCTGCCACACAGGTACACTGGCATCTCTCCAACACCACCAGCTTAGAATCCCTTAGCACAATCTGTTACAAACCCAAATATTTGTTAGAAAAAATGTACCAGCTAAAACTGCAATTAAAAACAGACAGCCTTTCACACACTACATTTTGTTAGTGAAACTTTGTTAGTGAACTTTTAAATATGTAAATGATACAGGGATTGATACAATTTAGCCTAGAGTTGACCATGTCAAATGTAATAGGATTGATCAGGATTAATCTCATTTTACTCATTTTAAAATAGCAGTGCAGAATAAGTAACGATAACTTCTAACAAAATCTTGCTTCTGTGGGAGTCATTCATTTTACATTCTTTCTGGTACAACCTGTATTCATATCACATGATATCTCAGGTACCATATGATTAATATAGTGCAATGATTGTGTTTTATCTGTATCTAATTCACAGCAATGATATAACTCACAGAAACATGATTTTGACAAACAGGAACCTGTTTCTTTTGAACCTGAACTGAACTGAACTGAACTGAACTGAACTGAACTGAACCTGCAGGCTGACTTTCCCTTACACTCAGACAGTGAGGCTTCTGGCTTTTCCTCATAGATCGGAAGCACTCCGACCTAACCGTGACCTCTCCTCCTGACTCCTTGTTTGCAACTGTGATTAACATTGAGGTTAGGGTATCGCATTTTCAGAAACACAAATGATTCACGACATTAACCTATCACTCTGCTTACGTTGTTAACACTACTTCTTCACTGTGCTAACTTTGGCTAGTAAAAAGCCAATGAGTGTAGCTTCTATCGTCGTTTGATAAACTCAAAACAGTGGCTTGTTAACTTACCTTCGTAGTTGTGTATATAGCTGGCCACATACAGTTTAAATCCTTTATCTCTTTTTGCCGTTGGTGTCTTTGATGTGGCCTGGATGATTCGGTGAACATCGTTTACCGTTATCCTCGGCAGGTCCTGCAGTGATCTCGTGAAAAACGCCATAGCAGAGAAAACGGGCTCTGGCTAAAGTTAACGTCAACGTAAACCGGAAGTTGTGCTACTGGCTGAAAAGTCCGGAAGCATCCGAACGGAAGTCCGCGGCATATAGGGTATTGTATTAAGTCAAGGGTTAGGGTTAGGGTTAGGGTTATATATATATATATATATATATATTATAATAATAATAATAATAATAATAATCCTGGGGGAACGCTGCTTTTGGGCTGAATAAACTGGATGTATACTTTGTCTTACAACATCCTTGCATGCCTGATTAACAGGCAGGCTCATAGCAGAAGTCAGAAGTTCTGCGTTTGTGAGCTTGTAGATGGGCTATGTTCGATGCAGCATCGAACATAGCTATGACCGTGCAGTTTCCTTGGCAATATTACACCGCAAGTTACATTATGTTAATCTAGTCATACTAGTTAAAGGTATATGTACTGTATTATATTTTACTTATCTTGTGTAACTGTATTGCGCATAGCAGTGGTTGGTATTTACTGGTGGTGCAGGAAGACATGAACCCCCAAAGACTTTTTTACACAAATATTTATTAACTATGTTAAGCCTAGAACCATTCATTTTATTTGAAATTTACTCTTACTCTTAAGTAAAGTACATTTAAAAGCATGTACTTTTGGATACTTAAGTACCTTTAAAAGCAAGTACTTTTTTACTCTTACTCGAGTACCATGTCGACTGAGCTACTTTTACTTGTAACGGAGTAAATTTTGACCAGTAGTATTTGTACTCTTACTCAAGTACTGGGGTCGAGTACTCTTTCCATCTCTGGATATGCATTTGTATTAACATAATATTGTTGGAGGTGTATGTAAACATAATCTGTACTGTAGCCTACTCACATTCCTTTAATTAAATTGTTTTTAAAAAGTAGAAATGTGCATCTCCTAAAGAAAATGATGGATACTGCTGCAGTGTTGTTGCACATTGTAGAAGGTGTAGATGTTGCTAGCTGTTAATTGGTGGTTGTTAAATGATTACACATGGTTCTTATCAAGATTGTGGTAGCCTACTTTTCACAATTTGTTTTGAATTATTATCCCTTTTAAGACAATCAATTATGAAAGAAGAAAGAGCTGTTTATTTTATAAGGTACCATAACAACTAGTCGCCCCTCCACAAATTACATATATCCTGAAAGTAAAGTTGTAACATCAAATGAAACCTGATAGACTTAAAATGAGCTGGGCCCAACTACAGAAGAGGATATGGTATATTTTCGGAACGGTGGGGTGTAACCTGATGAATCACAACTTAGTTTAATGCAGGTGTTATTAAAATCAAACACATTAAATACTTAGTGGCTGCATGGTGGTGTAGTGGGTAGCACTGTCGCCTCACAGCAAGAGGGTCCCGGGTTCGATTCCCGGGTCGGCCAGGGTTCCTTCTGTGTGGAGTTTGCATGTTCTCCCCGTGTGAGCGTGGGTTCTCTCCGGGTTCTCCGGCTTCCTCCCACAGTCCAAAGACATGCAGGATGGGGATAGGTTCATTGATTACTCTAAATTGCCTGTAGGTGTGAATGTGAGCGTGAATGGTTGTTTGTCTCTACATGTCGGCCCTGTGATAGACTGGCGACCTGTCCAGGTGAACCCTGCCTTCGCCCAATGACAGCTGGGATCGGCTCCGTGACCCTAAATACAGGATAAGCTGTAGAAAATGGATGTATGGACATTAAATACTTTATAAATGAGACCAAACAAATGTATTTAGGCAGTTGACACATTATGTCATTTTTATTTCCTCTCATCAGTAAAAACATATTCACATTTTAAATACTAGCTTTGTGCTGGTCATTAGCATCCATCCAAACTAACAAAAAACAGCGCTGCTGCTCAGGGGTATCTCCATGCAAATGATATTCGACGCATGCACTGACTAATAAATAACTACGTGTTTCTCGTCAGATTTTCTGAGTGGTCTGACTCGGTTTTCATTCCAAAGCTGCACAGGTTCTACCATGCTACCATGTTAAGCGATTTGTGAAATAATATATTGTTACTACAAAACGCGTATATAGAGACTTGTTCACACCAGAGCTAAAAGCTCCAAGTTTCAAGTGTGTTTTATTATCTACAGTTGTTGGTGTAACGCAAAATGGTGAATGTCTTTCTATGCCGCTTCTGTAGCCTTTCGTTAACATCAGGGCCGGCCCTGTACATCTGGGGGCCCTAAGCAGGATAAAATTGGGGGCCCTGCCTCACAGTGTATGTATCAAATATTCATAAAACCAGCAAAACCAAATCAGTCCTTAATTGGTCAGACAGATTAGCTGGCCACAGTGCTGGATCGCTCGGAGGTAGAGGAGCAGAGTTCCCGGGGTTGGAAGAAATAGAGGAAGAGGATGTTGGTTGGTCAGCAGCATCATCAGTAGTAACCACTGGAGCTGTGGAGAAGTAGAATTTCTTTAGCCACTTGTGTACACACAATTTAATTTTCCAACAGAGATAAACATATTGTGGCAACAAACAAGAAACTTACCAACTGTATGACTGGAACCAGCCACAGGGGATGAGGATGTGGCAACATGAGGGTCGAATGATGATGGGCCTGATATGAAATAAGAACATTAACATTTGCTGTTATTAGTCGTTTTCTTAATTTTGAAGTCTGTTAGTTTAAAGCATTTTTTATCATAACTAATTCATACATAAGGTCAAGTTGTTGTAAATTAAGATATTTATGATTGACCATTATGGTTACCTACCAGAAACATTTTCTCCTGAGCCAGGTGTTGCTGTAGAGCAGGGGTGTCAAACTGATCCAGTAAAGGGCCGTGTGGCAGCAGGTTTTCATTCCAACCAAGCAAGAACACACCTGATCCAACCAATCAAGGTGTGAAGGCAAATCAGGTAGGTGAATAAGTCGAGTCAGGTGTGTCTCCACCTGAGACAATAAAAATGATTTTACAATTATTGTTTACAGAAAATAGTGCTATAAATTAATGTACGTCCAGGGGGATAGATTGCACAACTATTTACATATAAATTACACTCTGAGTGTTGCTGAGTGTTTTTTTAACACTTAGATACAGTTGATATTGTGACCCTGGCCTGCACAGTATGGAGCAGGTGATTACTGACCCTTTATATTACTGCCTAGACTGAAACTTGAACCATAAATGTATTTTGCATGAACCAAAGATATCTAATCAGCCATTAATAAATGGGTGATTGATCCTTCATCCCCTCACAGGCAAACAGCTGTTATCTTTTCACCGTAAACAGACCTTAAAATCAGCCAGTACATGTTAACTGCAGCAGGCTAGGACATGTAGCAGCTAGCCAGCTAACACACGCACCTGTTAACGACGTTTTAAGTGTCTCATTAAAAAACCGACATGTTTTTCGGCTAAACGTTCATCTGGCAAAAATAACATTACTTAGCCTTACCTTGTCCTTGTTTTTTTTTCATCCTCGACCTTCTTCTTTGTCCTCTTTTCCGCACCTGACGGATATATCCTTTTGGACATCGTAGCTCTCCAAATGCTAATTTTCACCTCCTCGCAAATCGCGTTCTCAGTGAGGGAGGGAGGGGGCCAAGGGGGTGAGGGGGGGAGAGGGGTGGTGCGCGCTCGTTAAGGCTAATTTATGCTCTACGCTAGACACGCATACGGATACGGACGAAGCCTTCTGTCCGTTCTCTGCGTACATTTCGTCCGTATTTCTGTCCGTATCCTGCAAGCTTGCGGATGCGTACCGATACCCGACCAAACGTTGCAGTTCCAACAGAAATCGTGGGGGCAGTGTCGGGCATTGTACACAGAAAGTGCCGTGAATAGCATACACAAATTAAAAAACGTTTTAAAAATGACTGATCCCTGACGCGAGGAAGCGAATGGTGACCGCTAGTCGCTCAGCCGGCATCACCGGTGGACTGTGCGAGTTCCCATGCTTAATGGGAGGAGCCACCCGGCGAAGCCAGTTGTCGAAAGCCCCGACGGACATCCTGATATACTGAAAATGACGTTCGTCGTCAATTTCTGTCATCGGTAAAACCAATGACTGGAATTCTCCGTCCACACTCGGGATGTATTCAGTGGTCTCAAAGACCACCGCCGTCTACAACGCTGCCTGCGATTTTGCCTCCTTCTCAATAGATGCAGGATCATTATCTCCTCCATTGTCCAGTCGCCATGTTTGTTGTTATGATAAACTTATTTTTTTTAAACTTTATTGGAGTAACGTTTTAATGTGAACGACGCCCTAGACGATGTTTTGTTCAACGTCCATTCCAACGTAGAGGACAAAAAAAACAAAAAAAACGTAGAGGACACATGAAAGCATGAGGGCAGCGACGTTTAACGTTGATAACGCACGTCTCTATTTACGCACGAAATGGAAGCATAAATGAGCCTGGAACAACGGGCTTACGTTTACGTATGCGTGTCACGGTCATTGTTGCCAGTTGGAGACGGTTGGACTACTTTCTGTAAAATATTTGTTTGTTTTTTACAGTAGTTTTCAGTGAATTACTTTGATGTATGATGCATGTATGTTTCATTTATACCATTATTTTCCCTTTTAAAAAAACACTTTGAACATGATTAATTACCCGCAATTTTAAGGAAAACATTTTGAATGACTGGTGATTTCTGTAATTTTGTATGTTTTGTTATCATGGAGAGCAATCTGTAAATTAATACCTCAGATTTAATGTAAAATTACATTCCAATCTTTACAAATATAATAAATTGCTATGAAAACATAATATTAACATGATCTTAAATCATGGTAAATTACCTGGAATTTTAATGGCAAAAATGGCAAAATTACTCCCAATATCTCCAAATCTACAGGCATTTCATGGTTTGTTTGAAAGTCAAAACCTTAATATAAAAAAAACATTTTATACAAAATATCAGTGGAATGTGTACGAATACAATACAATAAAAAAAAAAAAAAAAATTAAATTACTCTCAATATCTGTAAATCTACAGGCATTTTATTGTTTAAAAAAGCAAAACATCTGTTAGAATACAGAATACTTTCTGTAAAACTGCAATTTTTAAAGTGCAGTTCCGTAAAATAACATTTTAAATTGTCTTTCTACAGTAATGTACAGTTAAAACGCATAAAATCACTTCAACGACGCATGCTAAATCAACTGCAATTTTGTGGAAAAAACTACAGATTTCTGTAATTTTATATACATTTCTTCATTACAATTATTAGGAAGGATCTGTAAAATGACATCACACATGATGTAAACTTGCATTTGAATATGAAAAAGACATGTTAATTTGCCTTTAAAAATATAATAATAATGTAATCTTATTATGGTTGTTAGTTGTAATTTTCAGGGTAAATGTTTAAATTACTGCTAATATATGTTAATCTACAGCTACTGTCTTATTGAAAATGGCTATAACCTGTAAAAAAAACAAAAAAAAACATTTTATAGAAATTACAGTGGAATGTGTACTTATACAATACCAATTTTATACCAAATTTAAATTACTCCCAATATCTGTAAATCTACATGCATTTTATTGTTTAAAAAAAAGCAAAACATCTGTTAGAATACAGAATACTTACTGTAAAATTACATTATTTAAAGTGCACTTTTTGTAAAATAATATATTTTCAATTGTCTTTATACAGTAATGTACAGTAAATTACGTTTGTGTTTGTACAAATACTACTCATTACCTCTAAAAAACATAAAATCATCTTAACCACATATGCTTAATGACCTACAATTTTATGGAAAACACTACAGATTTCTGTAATTTTACGTACATTTCTTCATTATCATTATCAGGAAAGATCCGTAAAATTACATCACATTTTATGTTAAATTACAATTGAATATGAAAGAAACATATTAAATTACCGTTAAAAAACATAGTAATAATGTAATATTATATTATTGGTAATAACATGTAATTCTAAACGTAAATATTTAAATTACTGCTAGTATCTGTTAATTTACAGTTATTACATTGTCTTATGGTAAATGGTAATAAACCTGTGAAAAAATACAGAAAATTGTATGTAAAATTAGATCTAAAGCTGTACAAATACAATGAATTTTCATTAAAAAACATAATATTGATGTAATCTTACATTATGGTTAATGAACTGTAATTTTAAACATAAAACCTGAAATTACTAAAAATTTCTGTAAATCTACTGGTATTTCATTGTTTAATTGGAAAATAGGAAAAATCTGTAAAAAACTACAGAGTATTTCCTGTAAAATTACTTTTTTTTTTTACAGTGTAGGCTAGGCTACTTAATTTGCAGCTGTGGTCGTGAGAGCTAGACCGCTACGCCAGTGAATCACATCAGTGTTGTTTTCTGATTGTTTCACATTGGTTACGTTTAACAGAATCAGTGGTCAGTGATCAGTGGGACTCATGAGCGGAGCATTAATGCACATCTGTCAGCAGCTGATCCAAACACACATTTTGCAGGGACAGATTTGATGTTGATTTTGTTAACAGTGACTTTGTTGCATCCAAACATTTAGCATATATCTGTCGGGTTCTGTCGTACAAAGTGGGAGATGACAGAACTACTTTAATCGAAGGCAAGCTACATTGTTGAGAGTTGACTCTGGCCGGTGTATAGGAAGCTTTGCACAGTGCACACTGTTTCGGCTGCCAATTCGGTCATAGTTTATTTGTAGCAACAAGTTTTATTAATTCTTCATTAGGATTAGTAATAATTAGTGGTTCTAGAACCATTAAGACGGTCTCACAGACGTTTGTGTTTTTCCTACGTTAATGACTTTGTTTACATTAAAACTACAGGTCTCTCAGTCCGTGACTTTTCCATATTTTATGGTTTCTGAAGCTTACAACTCATACAAATGAAACACACTCGATTTCTGGGCATTTATACCTTGGGCCTTATTTTTTCCCTCTATTGTTTTCATCTACAGTTATATTTATCATAATATGCCAGTTTACTCTGACACAGGCTACATCCTTATTTTCATTTTCTATGTCGAGATACTGCCGGACCTCTCCGCCACCTTTTACACTAGATGCGGGTAAAACAGTTTAACCGACTAGTAGGGGTGGAACGGTTTACAAAATTCGGTTCATATCACGGTTTTGGGGTCACAGTTTTCGGTTCGGTTCAGTATAGGCTGATTGTTAGGAAAATCAATTATGTCTTGTTTAGTCAGGTTAAAACGGAAAGAATGAGGCAGTCTGACATTTGATACATCATTGTGACAGTCTTATGTTAAAAGTAGGTAGATTCTGGCACTGCAAGAGCTGATATTGGTAGTTCCAACATCTCGACTGAGACACAAGGCCATGGTGGGCACGGTGGCAATCGGGCGAGTAGGGCTGGGCGCCATCCCACAGCCACGGTACGACAAGGCCCAGGGCAAGGAAAGGCGGGACCTCGTCTTGAAGGAGGTGCGGGCAGGCGTCGAGGATGTGAGGGCCAGCAGGATGGTGAGCATGCGGCAGCAGGGGGCATCAATGAGGTGGGAAGGAGCGCTGGAGAGGAAGCTGACCTGGAATGACATCTGGAAGGTAGAGCCTCAGCGCATTAAGTTCATGGTCCAAGCTGTCTATGACGTGCTGCCAAGCCCAGCTAACCTGCATGTTTGGGGGAAGAGTGACCTTCCAACTTGCCCTCTCTGCCCAGGAAGAGGCACACTGGAGCACATCATGAGCAGCTGCCCCGCAGCTCTCGGAGGAGGTCGTTACCGCTGGAGACACGACCAGGTGCTGAAGGCAGTGGCTGAGACCATCTCCAGTACAGTGGCCAACAACAAACACGCCAGCAGCCGGAAGGCGATTCCCTTCGTGAAGGCTGGAGAGAAGCCACGCTCAAAGCCAACACCATCAGCCAGTCTTCTCTCATCGGCATCAGACTGGGAACTGCTAGTTGACTTGGGCAGGCAACTCAAATTCCCAGAATATGTAACATCAACTTCCTTGAGACCAGACCTGGTACTGACATCTGCCTCGTCGAAGCAAGTCCTCTTATTGGAACTGACAGTCCCTTGGGAGGACCGCATGGAAGAGGCCAATGAGCGCAAGCGACTCAAATACCAGGAGCTCATCGAAGATTGTCGGAGGAGAGGCTGGAAAGCCCGCTGTGAGCCAATAGAGGTGGGATGTCGGGGCTTCGCTGCACGTTCTCTGTGCAGGGCCTACAGCCTTCTTGGCATCTCAGGAGCTGCAGAGCCATCAAGTCCGCCACAGAGGCTGCAGAGAGAGCCTCTAGGTGGATTTGGATTAAAAGGTCTGAAATGTGGGCTAACGCTGCTGGGACACAAGCCGGGGATTGATCACCCCGGCTGGGTCGCCTGAGGGAGGGTGCTTGATGTTGAGAGACCCGAAACACCCGATGAGCTCAGGAAACAACATCACTGATGATGTGTCCCAGCGCATCCGAGGATGTATCTATACACAACATGCTTTTCATTTATTTGGCAAAGAAAGTTATCTTTCACAAATGCTAACAAGAAATAATTATTTACTGTCACTAATGTAATGTAATGAGTCACAGTCAGGAAACTTTATAATAATAGAAGTAATAGAGTAGTAAGGTAGGAACAGTGTAAATGGATAAAGTTCCCAAATAGAGATAATAATAGCCTACTTACATATACTACTTAATATTTATATATAATGTTTATATATAAATTATTTTATTTTGCAAAGATCGATTGACCTAATTTCATTTTATTATACTACATCTATACACCAAACCTACAGTAGCCTGGCTACCTGCAGAGCAGTGTGTAACATGATGTTATTTCAGAAGTGGAAGAACAATGACAGGGATGTGCTTGTGTTTTACACGCTGACTGGAGGAAGTCTAACCCAGAGACTGCATGTTAATGGCCAAACACACTGATGGCTGTTGGAATGTAATGCCAATCATATTTATTGAGCTAGTCATCAGATGTGTCACTTGTGAACTGTACTGTGATATTCATTAATTTGTGTGTTTGTATGTGTGTGTCTGACTTCTGATGCCACAGACCAAGAAATCGAGACCAGGATTACAAAATGGTTGCAGAAAGCACCTAATGGGAACAGCGGAGGAAGTAAGTAAATGAGAAGGATGGACAATGAGAGAAGCGCTCATGCGAAATGCATTTTAGACTTTTGATCTGAACTCTCTTCACCTTTTGTAAGGTGCTACTGCTGGTGGAACACATGGAGACGTGATGTTCCTATGCATGGTGTGAAAGTCTATGACAAGTTGTTTTATCTAAAATGTTCAATGTTGGTTTTTAAACTGAAGATATGGCAGTGAGTGTTAAATTTGTAATAATGTTTTGTAGACTCTTGACATGTTGTGTTTGCTGACAGATGATGTTGTAAGAATATGTTAAGGTATTATGCAACATTCCACTGCATTGTATGTTTTTGAACAGTATGCCAGTGGCTCTCAACTGATGGGTCAGGACCCAAGTGGGTCGTATATGTGATTGGAAAAAAGTCAAGTTTTAAGTTTTATTTTGAATTCTATCATTTCTGATACTGTGCTTTTATTATGAAGGATGTGTGTTTACCATGAATGCATGGCTGCAGTCATATACTGCCAACTATACAACTTTTTAGTGTTAAAATGTTGCCGCTTTTTGAATTGTGAAAAAAGTACTGAATGTTCTGATGCATATTGCACTTATCTGATAACACATTGCATTGGTTACTCAATATTGGAAATGTATTTTGGCAATTAGCTGTGAAAATAAAGTCATTTGTATAATTGTACCACTGTTGTTTTTTAATCCGGGCCAGATGCAGCATGGATTAGGGTGACGTCTGGCCCAGCTCTGGTCCACATGGGGCACTTGCACTTGGCAGACATACCGCAAAGAATGACGGCCCCCCAGTGGCCCAGATCTGGTTAGCCAGAGCTGGCTCACACATGGGCGAGCTCTGGGCCAACTGAGGTACTTGCATTCGGGTGACATACCGCAAAGAATGACGGCCCCCCAGTGGCCCGGATCTGGTTTGCCAGAGCTGGCTTACACATGGGCCAGCTCTGGACCAACTGAGGCACTTGCATTCGGGTGACATACCGCAAAGAATGACCGCCCCCCAGTGGCCCGGATCTGGTTTGCCAGAGCTGGCTTACACATGGGCCAGCTCTGGACCAACTGAGGCACTTGCATTCGGGTGACATACCGCAAAGAATGACGGCCCCCCAGTGGCCCGGATCTGGTTTGCCAGAGCTGGTTTACACATGGGCCAGCTCTGGACCAACTGTGTGTTTGCAGTTGGCCCAGAGCTGGCCCATATGGGAGCCAGTTCTGGCAAGCCATATACGGGCCACTGGGGGGCCGTCATTCTTTGCGGTATGTCGGCCGAGTGCAAGTGCCTTATGTGGGCCAGAGCTGGGCCATACCAATTTTGCTATGTGGGGAGCAGACCTCTGGACATACTTTATATATATAGAGCTCGAAGGAACTACTGAATGTATTGTTGAAACACAAGAAGAAGAGGGGGAGCCCCTTCAGAAATGCAGCAACCGAATAAAGGGTAAAAACACAACTAATCTAAAACTAGGAAAGACCCTCCACAAGCAAATCCAGGTAAGAAAGTACCTGGTTAGTCTAACTAGTTAGCACTAACGTCAGGTAGTTTATTTTTGTTCAGAAAAAGCTCACGCCAATTTATGAGACTGTAACCGTGTCACACATGTTAATGCTAAAATTGCTGTGAAGGATCCTGTCTGGGGAAAGGGATGAAAACGAGCAATTAACGTTACCTAACTCATAAGTTAGCAATAGCCCAGTGATAGACTGGTTACCTGTCTGTCTCTACATGTCAGCCCTGTGTTACACTGGTGTCCTGTCCAGGGTGTACCCCGCCTTCGCCCAATGACAGCTGGGATCAGCTCCAGCCCCCCCACGACCCTGAATATAGGTGGTAGACAATGGATGGATGGATATGTTAGCACTAGCTGAACTAGCAACATGTGGGAAATCGGCCCTTTTAACTTTTGAGCTAAAAGCAAAGTAAACCTAATGGAAACCTTTGATCTTGCACACCTGTGTTTCTCTGTGTCTAGGAGTGAATGTCAAGAGGCTTTATATGATACTCTGATGTGTGGGAATAAAAAAAGATGTTTCAGCTAGGTTTATTGGTCCTTCATAGACATCACACTAAATTCATCAACACATCTGACTATCTTATTCCAGACCAGACATGGGCAACTGGCGGCCACATACATTTCCCAATTTGAAAATACTTAATTTGCCTGCATAACCTGCATTTCTACAACTTAGATTTATTCATCAGAATTGGAGCAAGTCTGCACAATTAAAAACCTAAAAAATTAGGTTGTGTTAGTATGAGCTAATTCTCTAATCTCTGTTATAATTGGCTTTTACTTTAGTCTTGTACTTTTTCACTGAACTCATTAGAACAGTGACAGTTAACTTGATAAGCAGGAACCCGTTGAATCTTCAAGGCCCTCTTTGATCTGTTAGTTTTAGGTTTGCTAGAATAGACTGGGGACAAGGACAACACCCATACATGTTTCATATTACATTTCTGTAAGTTCACGTCAGAGATAACTGACAAGTCAGACTCGGTTGCATGAAAGTCCAACCTCTGTATGGGGCAGTCTCAGCCCAAGAAGATAAAATGTGACCAGCACCTGGAAACAGGGCTCGCTCTGACTGAGATCCTGCAGGAGCTCTGCCATACTTTACCTGAGACCTGAATAAATATATCTGTGAACTGAAGAGTTCTCCGTTTTTTTTTGGGCTTCCAACAAAAGAACTGGAGGTTAATAATTTGGTGCCCTGAGCCTGGATTGGTTGACTCTGAGGCCGCGTCTGATTGAGGACCGCCGGAGTCGATCGGAGGAGACCCTATTTTCAGACAATTCTAGAAGCCTAAAATCAAAAGTGAGAAGAAAACCTCTTTCCTATCTGAAATGTATGCACATTGGACATGCTAAAACTAAATTGTCTGATCCTCTGATCACTAAAAGCATAGTAAATGTCTATCCATGAATACATATTTGTTTATGCAACTGCATGGTCACATGTAAAGTATAAAACACATAGACTCACGTGAGGCGTCCTTGTTGTTGGAATAGGGGAAACATAAAATACATAAAATTCAAGATATAAATGAATAACCACTGAGGGTTGTCTTCTACATTTTTAAAAAAGGACGCTAGATTCCAGGTGATGCCGTGAGAAGGCGAGGTAATACAAAGTGTTTTATGTTGATGAATTGAATAAGTAATTCTTGGATTGGTATAGCTAGAATGGGATATTTTAGTTAGTGTGTTTCAGAAGTCGGTGAATTAAAACGAGTGAAGAGACTAGGACAACCCTCAACGATCAAGTGCACAGAGTAATAGCTTCTTGATCAGGTCCTCAGTGGGGGCTGTGCCATTCACCCTCTCTGAATAACATGTGTAATAGTTTAAAAAGGTTGCAGCAACTTGTGGATAAATGATAGGAGTGTAAATCCGGCTCTCTTGCTGAAACAATGGTAAGATGACAGAAAAAGTTCCAAAAGATGAAGAGAAAAAGGCAGAAACTTTTTTTGGCAGACGGCCAATGTTTTCTGGAAGATATTAAATTCTCCATACTATCACAGTCCTCTGTGCTAACGATACATCAAAGGCCAGTTAAGACCTTGATTCCTCCAGAGACACACCGCAACCTGAGCAACAGATAAGACTGACACACACACACACACACACACAGCCTGAGACACGCACACACACAACCCAGAGCTCACCTCCTATGATAAAAACTACAACACTCCCAACTACTGTGAACCATTTCATCTGGATGTTGATGAAAAGAACGCTATTGTAAATGCCATTCTTTTTCAAAAAGGGGGAGTAGGAGTACAACAGACAGAAAAGTGTACTACAGCTCAAAATTGTATTCTAGTCCTGCTCAATGTGTTAGTGTCCTGAGATGACTTCTGTTGTGATATGACACTATAAATAAAATTGAATTGAATTAAATTGAAGTGAAATTGGACAATCTAGAAACAAGACAAGCGCACATAATACATGACATATATCACTGGAGAAGGAAAGGTTTTGTGACCTCATCTGGCAGCCCTGTTTAACATTTGAACCAACTATTTGACCTTTACTACCGTAAATCCTCTAATACTGGCCTGTATTCTATTACCGGCCGGTCTCTAACATTGGCCGGTCTCGCTGTCGGCGGAGGTTAATAACGGCCGGTCTCTAATGGAGGCCGGAGCAAGTGTCCACAGGCAGCGTTATTTCCACGCTTCCCATTCATTGTCAGCCGTGCAATGCCTTCGCGTCGCAGACAATTTGGCTGAAACTATAATAGAGGATTTACCGTATGTAAGAAGCCCTGCAATGCATTCGCCTGACGGCGAGTGTCGAGAGACGGTGTGCCGCCGCCTCCCGGAAGCTCTCAAAAAATCTTTTAAACTGACCATTGTCAATCTAAAACATTTCTCGCACAAAATGTTTTCAGAAACACATTTCGGTGAACTATTATATAACAAGTAGCCAAACTCAAGTGCAGAGGACATCATGTGATAAACCCAGAAGCCCACAGTAGAGCCCTCTGTGCAAGCTCAAAAGTAACAGCTCTCATTTCTCAGCATTGGTTGCAACCCCACCTTAAAGGAAAACACCACTGCATTTCCATACTGAACTATGTTCTGCTCTAATCTTAGACGAGGTGATACATACCTCCCTCTCCTCTGTGCGTGCACTCAATGGCTCTTGCGCGCACTCCGCGCAGCGCTAATTTGCTAGCATGTAGCTTGTCCCAGTATATTCCTTAGGATCCAAAGGGGGGTGAAGTTAGAAGCGACCAATCACTTCCACGTTGTCCCTATTTAAATACGGTTACGTGAGTAGTTACACGACCCAAGTTTGGTTACACAAAATGAAACATGCCAATTTTAGTGGATAACAAGGATAACTATATAGTATGGCGGAATAACAACAAGACACGAAACTAACTTGAATCAAAGCTCTCCCTATAGTGCTATTTAACCTCAGATCCACTCCAAATGTGACAATGAATGTCAGCCCACATGAGATTTTGACAGGAAGGAAAATGCCCTGTCCATTTACTACTGCACCAACAGACCTGTATTATTACAGTATGAAGATCTGAGTATGTTAACCAACTGAATAACACTGTGATAAGCATCTCTCAATAGGTCACAGAAATAATAAATTCTCCAGTTTATCCTTGGGCTTCCAACAAAAGAACTGGGTGGTTAATATCTCATACTCATAAAAGAAGTGAATGCAGTAGTTTGTGCAGGTTATGCATGCATGTTAATGCAGACAATGTTGATGGCTACGTGAAGTACCAAAGAAGCTAACTTAAGCTGAAGCAGTGCTTCTTAATAACTTAATAATGAAACAGTTAGATTTTTCAGAAGTTGTCTGTTCTGACATTGTATTTATTCCTGTCCTAGATTGCAGATGTGCATGAAGCAACCATCCAACAAACAAAATAGTGTAGTGCTGTGTCCATTTATTCCACTCAAGCATTTATTCAAGAAGACCAGCAACAAGGGTTGTGGCATGCAGATAGCACCATACAGCTTCACTTCTACTGGAAACAGAAGCACTGATGTCAACCTGAACACTGAAGTAAACATTCATACTGGGAGAGGTATAGGGTTGGGCACAGAGATCGTTCCTTGCGTCCGGTTCCGGAACCGTAACGAAGATGTTTGAATTTCGCAAATTTTTTTTGGTTCCTAAATGCCCGCAGTAGTTTGTTTCGGCGGTTTGTATTACTGCCAGTCCGCCGAACGGAGAAGGAGAAGCCGCTGAACACAAACGAAGCAGCGTCCACCGGAAGTGTTTGCATAACACGTGGTGCGTTGGTCCAAAGTGTGGCTTCACTTTTCTAAAAACAACAAAATCTCGGCAAAATACAACACTTTGTTTTGTGCATAGGAGGGTGCACGACAAACATTAAAAACCACCTCCTCCGAGTTCATGGAGTAGAAACAAATGTGTGCCCTGTCTTTGACGCGCTGCGCCAACCGTCCTCCGCTGCGTCTTTCTCTGTCTGGGTCCGGCTCCAACCCCCAGCATGGCACTGCAGTGACTGCACTGCAGTCCAAAGCTGGAAAGTTAAACAATAAATAATATGTCTCGCGCCAAAATTGAGGCAGCCTACAAATTAGCCCACGTATTTTTTCATAGACAATTTACGACCTGAAATTGCTAACGTTAGCCAGGCTGGTGACTCCACGACTCCGCGATGTGCTGAGCCTACTCTGTTCAACTTAGCGGCAAAGGGGAAGATGTCGGTGCAACAAAAGGAAGGTTTTACAAGTTGTTTCTTATTGGTGATTTGCTATTCTGCACCAGGTTAGCCCATCAGTGGGAGCACGGTAACATGTTAAAGTACATGCAGCATCATACACCATGTGTAAATGTGTTTTCATGAGGTTTTCAAAAATAAAGCTCTCTTGAGGAAAGTGTACCCCTGTGAAAATGTATTCATAATTAATAATATTGCTATTCAAGTTCATAGATTTGATATTTATATTGTAGTTGAAAACAGCCCTGTGAGAAATTCATAGTAAAGTTCCATCTATCCATCCATTGGCTTTATCCTGTATTCAGGGTCGCGGGGGAGCAGGAGCCGATCCAAGAAATCATTAGGCCAAGGCGGGGTACACCCTGGACAGGTCGCCAGTCCAGTCCAGCTCTTTGTGGAGAGCAGGCTCTTTTGGCTTGGCTCACTAAAAAGAGCCAGCTCTTTCGGCTCCCAAGGGGCTCCTCAGATTTTTTGTTACTTCAATTAATTTATTACCAAATTATGTGTAAAATGAATAACTAATCTAAAAAATATATATATATATAACATGTATAGTATTTATATGCTTCATTAATAAACTTAACATAACTTAACATATACATAAATACATTTTTAAAAAATTAGTTTGCATATGCCTGTGCAGGTTGTTTGTGGATCCTGCTCGATATGACATTTTTATTTTACAAAGTGTACACTCTGCCTTTCCGGAGTCTAACACTTAAAAATGTGTCCAAATTGCACTCCTTTTCCTGCTGCCACTCATCTTCGGTAAAATGGTAAAATCCTCTTGCGCTCCTCTCGCTCTCGTCTCTCTCCCTCTTGTTCGCGTGTGCTGCGTGCGAGTGTCTGGAACCCCTCCCCCCTCCTGCTCAGTGTAGTCACACAGACGCTGCTACAGTCACACATGTTGACCAATGCGGCTTTAAAAGACAATAAAAAAAAAATCTAAAATGGCTCGATCGCGAGCCGGCTCTCTTGATCGCGAACCGGCTCTAATGTGGCTCTCGTTCGCGACCGACCCGTCACTACAGTCCATTGCAGGGCTGACATATAGAGACAGACAACCATTCACGCTCACATTCACACCTACGGGCAATTTAGAGTCATCAATTAACCTATCCCCATCCTGCATGTCTTTGGACTGTGGGAGGAAGCCGGAGAACCTGGAGAGAACCCACGCATACACGGGGAGGACATGTAAACTCCACACAGAAGGAACCCGGGGCCGACCCAGGAATTGAACCCAGGACCCTCTCGCTGTTAGGCGACAGTGCTACCCACTACACCACCGTGCAGCCGCCATAGTAAAGTTCATAAAAAGTAAAAAGTTCATAGAATTAAAATTGATGGAGAAGGTCAGACTATTTCATTCAGAATGACCATTGGTTAGCTCGCTCATTTAAAATATCATTTGGAACCGGAATTGAAACAAGGAATCGGTGTTACCCTTCTGCCTACAAGTAACCTAAGTGTGTGTGTGTGTGTGTGTGTGTGAGAGAGAGAGAGAGAGAGAGAGAGACACACACACAAAGGTTTAACCACTTTTAGTAGAGTGGCAGGCGGCGTCTGTGGACTGTGTGAAACCTTCTTAAAACAATGTCCTTCCACTCACTCCTTAATTTTCGAGTCAAGTCCTTCTCAAATGCCAACTGGATCAGGTTGGCCTTGCATTGATGAAAAATGGTTTGGCGATGCTCTGTGAAGACATTTTTAAGAGTGGAAAAATAATTTTCACAGGACGCGGTGCTTGCTCCGAAAGTCAGGCCATGTTTAAATGCTGTCAAGACGGTTGGCATTGCTTCCAGCAACCGCTGGAACTGTTTCAAAATATGTGAGGATGGAGTAATAAAGTTGGAATCAATATCATTACAATCACAATGATTCCCCAGATTACAATATAATGCAACATCATGTTGAACAATGGTAACACTTTGCAATAAGGTACACAAAATTAAAGTAGTTTGAATAATCAAATAAATTCTCATTTCATTACACCAAATCATGTTAGGTGTAATGTGTGATCTGTTTGACTGCTTGATGAAGCCCTGATGCTGAAAAATATCAGTTTTAAAGGTCACCAAATGACGATGCCATGACAATATAGGCTATTTAATAATTCTAAAGGAGCCTTGTAGCTTTTTAAGATACAATAAAAACAATACTGAACTTTTGCCTAGCCTTAATCACCTGTTTCATTGTCCACTTCTCCCCATCCGGCGGAGAAGACTCTTGCATTTGTGTCCTGAGGAAGTTGCGGGCCACCTCAAATTCAGAGTCCAGAGCAAGTGTCTTGGTGAGGTCAAGTAAAGGCTTCACCTTGCTGATATCCAAGAATGTGGCTTGCACAGGATCCAGGGCATTTAGTGCCTCCATAAGTTGAGCAGACAGGGTGATTGGCAAGAGAGAAGTTATTTACAAAGGATCTATTTACAAATATCCCATAGAAATATGCAGAGGGCACAACAGTTGTTGGTGGACACATTCAGAGAAGTTAGGCTTTAACGTTAAAAAAGTACACGGGACCACCAGACTGGACCCAGTCTACCAGCTAGCAGCTACCACCAGGCCGGAACCTGGCTCCAAGCTAGCTGCTACCACCAGGCCGGACCCAGGCTCACAGCTAGCAGCTACCACCAGGCTGGAACCTGGCTCCCAGCTAGCTGCTACCACCAGGCCGGACCCAGGCTCACAGCTAGCACACTGCATGAAAAGTCGGATTTTCGTACCTGTAAACACCCGAAAATCTCCCTAATTTTCGGGAGTTAACGACAATTCACAGGCTGCGAACGCCGCGTTCGTCTGTGCCGAAAATTTTCGAAAACGGACCACAGCTAAGGCTCTAATTAGCATATGAATAGCAGCGAAACCGCGCCTGGCCAGAGATGGCTTGAATATCCTCACTCAGGATTGGGTGAAACCACTAGTTTTAAACAAGTATAATCGCTCGTGATTGGTTGGTAGATCTGGTCATTGTAAATGTAAAGCCAACCCACGTTGGCAGATCTGTCACTATTGGTCAACCTGATGAGTCATTATAAATGTAAACCCCATCCCCGTTGGCAGATGTGTTACTATTGGTCACACTGGGTCTTTTAAACAAGAAATATAAATATGAATGAATTTATTGAGGAAAGGAAAAATTGCCAGGAGGAAGTATTCAAAGAAAGAGCTTTATTGACAACACAACACACAACTGTACAAATTTGCCCACACAACAAACAAATGAACTGGCGACATTCTGTCCGAATTTGGTCAATTTTACAGCCGCCTGCGGTGCGTGGCCCTGTACTTGGGAGTCTTCTCTAATCGCGACTGTAGAGTCGCACAGAGCTCGGTGAGCTCCTGGCTACGAGAGGATGGAGGTCGCACAATCCATCCAGACACCCCGCCAACGACGGCGTCCTCCTCATCAGACATCATGTCTGTGGTGGCGCACTTCCAACGGTCCACCTCATCGCCAGCAAGCACACTCCGTCTCGCTTCCAGCAGCTGTAAAACAATCAATAAAGACAATCAGTACTGCGCGATGCACTGCGCATGGACACAACACATCTATTAATGCACCTGAAAAATAGGTTTAGGTAGGTTTGGTCACATTGACCAAAAACGGATCTAATAAATCTAATAAGTCTTACCCTCTTTCTCCTGGAACGACTCCGAGCTGACCTCTTCACAGCTTCCGCCTGCGATGCGAGATCAGGCTGTGTGTGTCTGAAGCTCCTGCGTACCGTTTCATAGTATGTCTTACAGGCAGCTGGAAAACAATTAAATGAGTGGTATGAATAAGAAAACTTAAGTCACAGTAAAATTAAAACAAGGAAGAAGAAAACAGTAAAAGTTACTTACACACAATGGCGTCACTATCAGCGTCATAGAAATCCGGACTTGCGGACAAAGCTCCGAGCAAGTAAGAGGTCACAGCTTCGTTATGAGGCGAGGTTCGTCTGTGAAAACAAAATGAACAGTTAAGATCGCTATCTACTGTTAACGCATCTATTTCCTTATACAGCAGAATGAAAGCATATTCTTTAAATCTTACCCTTGCTCCGGTTCTCAATGATACCTTATATCATTGAGAAGCTAAATATGCACCAGTAGTTGTTAAGCCCTGCATATAAGAATTATAACATTTAAACCACATTTTCTTAAGTGAAGTCTCTCAGAGAAGCATTCCTCCTGCCGGTGAACTTCTCCTCATCGTTCCCCCCACTGAATGAGGCGCCCGGTGTCTGCATCCGTCCCTTTAACGGACAACGGTGCACGGCGTTATTAATCACCGTTTGTAAATATATAACCACGGTTTAACATAAGCACTATATTATTAGTTAACGTCGGTAAAAACTGCACATTTTCCGCTTCGCTTGCGCTCGCTAACCCCTATGGTAAATTACCGTCAGTAGGCTAGCCGGCTGGCAGGACCTTCGATTCGTAACGTTAACGTACAATTCCAACAACAATAAAGTAACGTTCATTATCAATACGATTTAAAAGTCAGCTGGAAACATAAAAGTCATGTTACAGTATACTTACATGTGTACGCGGTTTGTGTCGGGCTGTCGCCAGAATCACCGCAGTCGTCCACCATTATCCAAAACTTTTCAGAAGTCAGACGAGCCGCAATGCATTTTGGGGAAGTTGAGTAGATTTAGCAAGGTCCGCTGTATACTCAGAAATTCTTGCCAATGCAGTATACATCCGGGCATTTCTCGCGTACACAAATTCACATACTATTGTATGTGAACGCACTACGTACTCAAATTTACGTCACAATTAAGTACGAGTAGGACGTTAGTATGGCATTTCGAACACAGCCGAGATCTATGATCTATGAACCTATCCTTGACCCTCTAGCAGAACTACGACCAGCCATTATAAAGCAGTTTATAGTTGTTAATGTTGTGTCAAAAGGTACTGCATTTAAACATGTTATTGCGCAAGTTTCCTGGCTTCATCCCCATCCGGACAGACATTTTTATGGAAAGCCAATAGAAGTTTGGAGCTTGCAGGGAACAGACACGTCATACCCAGCATAATTTCTGCCTGTTGAGCGCATTGCTGGGAGATGACTGGTTAACACATCCACTGTGCATTTAAGCAAGACCAAAGAAAGGGTCACTGTAGTCATGCCACTATGCACAGTGGTTGAGCTCTAGGAGACTGTGATGTTGTTTGCATGAATGTACATTTTACCTTTGTGGCAAAGCCTGATTAAAAGTAATTGTTGAAGCAAATTGTTTTGTGTATCTTTGAATAAAGATGAAATGAAGTTATATCTTTGAATGAAAATGAAATGAAGTTAACACCTTTCAGAAAAATGTCACCTGGGGTAAAACTCCCCCTGCTACCCTGATTTGCATTTGTATAGCTCACAGCATTTTCATTTACATGTTAAAGCCTCCCCTAGGATTACGGGGAGGGGGGTCATGGGGGGACAACTGCCAAGCAAGGCCCACGTCAATTCCCGGCAATTCACGTCAGTTTTCGGTGTTTCCTGCAAATTGCCGTGTGCAGTCGTAAACCTGAACTTCCACGGCAATTTACAGGGCTTCTAACTGACGAAAATCCCACTTTTCATGCAGTGGCAGCTACCACCAGGCTGGAACCTGGCTCCCAGCTACCACTACCACTAGGCTGGACCCAGGCTACCAGCTAGCTGCTACTACCAGGCTCCTAGCTGGCAGCTACCACCAGCCCAGATCCTGGCTACCAGCTAGCAGCTACTACCAGGATAAAGGCTACGGGAGACACGGGATCAACTATAAGCTGGCAGCTAAGACCATGTCACAAAAGAAGGGGAAGAAAGGGAAAGATGAGGACTGTGTGACCTTAACCCAGGTGTGTGAAATGATGGAACTGTTTTAACTGAACTGGGCCCGGTTTCCAGAAGCCTTCTTAAAGCCTTCTTAACACTACGTCATTCGTAACCCCTACTTAGAGTTCCTACTCAACATTTTGCCGAAACGTTCTTTGCTACGAATCTCTTTCGTACGTCATACGTTGGTAAGAGTAGTCTGGAGCACTCTAAGAGCCTTCTTAGCTCTACCGTAGTGATGTTTCAGCTCCTGATGCTAGTCGCCGCCACTGTAATCCAGAAATCCCTGTTGCGCATGGAACTGCACATTGCCAGTGTTGTGTTTCACCAGTGGTTTTAAGTTATTCATGAAACAAATAAAAATAAAATGTGCATGCATTTCATCACAAGGCTAAGCTTTACCTCAACCTCAGAAGTAGCTTAGGTATATTACAGTGTCATTTAATTAGCCCATTATGCCTAGTCAATGTCAAGGCATGCACAATCCTGCAAGCAATTTGGGAAATTGGCACATTGGTCAAACAATTAAAAAATGTCATAAATGGACGCCGGTGACGCTTGTGAACGGTGGCAAAACTGTGGCAGCAATACAACGTATCCTTGTGCTGAACCAAAGACGTCGCCGTCCTCGGAGCCGTTGGAATAATTTCATAAGGATCAACTTCAATCCCATGGATATATTGACCGACGCGGCTATATTGCATAAGTTTAGACTACAACGGCAACAAATACGCATGTAATTAAGGATGTAATTGGCTCAATCTCCTCCACTGTTTCGATATTTATTATATCTTTTTTAAAATCAGTATAGGCTATGGTAGTATGTTCGACCATGGTTAAATAAATGTTTAGGCCTAGAAGGATTTCTAGCAATGTTTTATTTGCAAACACTGCAATAGCCTACATTTTATAATATAGTGCTGTCATGCACCTGCGCATGAAATGGAAAATCGAACTCTGAGCAATTGATTTCAGCACTTTCTTTCTGGACAGCGCCGTGTACTAACGACGTAAGGAGTGTTTCTTAAGAAGACTCCTAAGAGACCGTTCGGGAACCACGACTATAGAGGTAAACAACTTTGGTAAGTCATAACGTAGGAGTCTTCGTAGCGCGCTAAGAGTGGACGTTATCGGGAAACCGGGCCCTGGACTGTTTTATAGAGAGATGCTGGAGCAGCAGGAGCACAGCTTTAAGAACTTTGTGACAATTGTGATTGAGTCAAATAATAAGAGATTGGATACAATGGTGAAGGAAATAAGTGAATTGTGAGAAAGCCTCCACTACACGAAAAAGATGTGGATGAGCTCCTTGCCAAGGAATGACATCAACCACAAGACTCTCTGAAGTAGATTTAGATCTCTCTGTTGTTGCCACAAACATTCATTCATATCTGCCGAAAATGAACTACTTGGACAGTCAGTTGAGAAGAAATAACATTATGATTGATGGGATTCCTGAGTCTGAAAATGAGAACTGGGCTGAATCAGAAAAGAAGGTGAGGAAGATCTTCGCTGAAAAGCTCAAACTCTCAGGCATGGAGATTGAACGTGTGCATAGGACTGGGAAATCAATAGGGTCAATGGTTTGGTGATTGCTCACATAAATGTATGTAGTGTAAGGAACAAGATTCGGGAATTGAATAGCCTAGTGCAAGCAAACATTCACATACTTGCAGTGACTGAGACACATTTAGACTCTTTCATTCTGGACCCAGTGGTATCATTAGAGGGTTACTCTTTGTTCAGAAAGGACAGAGATAGATAGATATGGAGCAGCTATTTACATACAAAGTCATCTTCCTTCAAAATTGTGTCAGGAATTCATGTATAATAATGTAGAAGCACTGTGGGTACATCTACCTCACTTGAAACCAATTCAAGAAGAAGGAATATTATTAGCTAAAAATAAGTTATGCTAGACATGATGGTAAACAACTTTGGAACGCTTTAAATTAAATCATGGGAACTTTGGGGCATTTTGAATTATTCACAGATTCTGAAAGTGTAGTATCTAAGTTTTCCAATGTTGTCTAACACATGGAAATCTATATTTGACGAAGTTGTGGCCATTTGTCCTGAAAACTGTCCTGAAAGATTTGCAAATCTCACCTCACCTCACCTCACCCAATGGTGCTCATTTATATCTCATTCAGATAAGCCCTCCCCCCTACAGATGCCACTCAGTGATATCTGCGGCCGGCTGGTTAAGCTGAAACTTCACCTGGCACGCGCTTCGTCTACTTCCCGGACAGGACATGGATTTTTCCCTCCTTTTGCGGTGCCCCGGCGCTTCATGGACCCAATCGACGCCTGCCTGGTACCTGTCACCGGCGCTTTTGATGGACTCCAGCCTCCACGCCGCTGCCCTCTTCGGCTGTCTCAGCGCGGGGTAAACCACGGTCTCCTGAGGACGCTGCCCCGGGCTCCCCGATCCACCGGATCACAGGCTCCAGCTCTCAGGACGGGATGCGGTATGAGAGGAACATTGTGTCTAATCAGTCTGGTAGCAGTGATAGTGGTAGTTCCGATACTCTGGGTACACGAACTTCAGTCTCAACAATCGAATGGCAACAACCATTGCACCGCAGCTGAATCACTGATTGTAAATTCGACACTAGCCAATACAACGCTAGCTAATTCAACACCAGCCAAATTAAGAGCTAAAAGAGAAATCGGACCGCAAATTGTATAACTTTGTGTCTCTACCCGCTGACAGGAACTGCACCGCTGTACACCAATTGTTTCCCCCTGTGCCAACTCACACGCGGCCACCCTGGTTTGAGCCATATGACGGCAACTACACCTGTCTGTCTAGAGAAAAAGGTACGGTTAGTGTAGGAACTTTGGCTCCCTGTAATCTAACCCTGAAGTTATCAGCAGGAGACTCGGGTGTGCAGGATGCGTGGGTGAGAAGACAACTTGTGACCAGGGCGGACATCTGGTGGTTCTGCGGTGGTAAGACACTTAGACCAACATTAAACATTTATTGGATTAACTATTTGTATTATAATCAACAGAGGTTCATCAATTACACCAGAGACGGCATCAGGGGTTATCATTCCTGAGAGACTTAGTTCAGAGGCTGATTGACGTTGCCATGAAAAAGATGTTACTTTACACCAGAGTGCCGGATGAGGAGGATAAAGGTGATGCAACATCATATCTATCAGATTACAGTGACGATGAAATAACCCCTGTGAAGTGTGCTTCCCGGTTCCTAGGTGAGCAGAAAGTTCCAGGTGATCTGGAAGCTGAGGACATGCACGGAGACTTGGAGGATTTTTATGGTGACACTGGAGAAATAAAAGAAATAAAAACATCAAATCCACCGCACAATTATGTATTTACAGAAAATCCCAAAAAGAAGATGTAAAAACTGATAAGCATTACGAGTGTAGCCTAAGAGAAGGATGTTATCTCCACTATATGTTAATCACATGATGGAAGGAAGTTTTTAATGTTTTATTCTTTTCCACGAGTCTAGGGTGAGATTTCCTAGGCAGGGTCAGGTTCAACTAATGGGATCGATGGGTTGACCAGCCTGCGTTGAACAGTTTTGTTTGATTTCTATTCTTCCTTCCTATTAAACTTGTACTAGAGGTTAGATTTACTAGATGTGCTACACACGTGGACAAAATTGTTGGTACCTGTCACGCCGGTGAGATAATGTCTCGTCTTGGGTTTTTGTCTTGTCATTTCCTGTCTTATTTTGAAAATAACTCCCTTCTCGTTTCAGGTCACTTGCCCTTCCTCATGTGTTCCCTGGTCTTATGTCATCCCTGGTCCCTGATTGTTGTCACCTGTTGCTCGTTATCCCTCTGTGTATTTAAGTCTGCGTCTCCCCTTGTCTTGTGCCAGTTCGTTCCTGTTTCTCGTCACGTCACGTTCCACGTCATGTTCCATGTCACCTTCCACGTCACGTTAAGTTAAGTTGGTATTTTTGTAGTTTTGTTTGTAGCCTCGTTTTGTTTCCTCCCGGTGGAGTGATTTTGTGTTAATGCTTTTTGTGTTACGAATAAAAGCCTTTTTTTACTGCTACTGCCCTGCATCTGAGTCCTCCCTCCTTGCCAATCCTGACAGTACCCCTCTGTTAATGAAAGAAAAACCCACAATGGTCACTGAAATAACTTGAAACTGACAAAAGTAATAATAAATAAAAATTTACTGAAAATTAACCAATGAAAATCAGACATTGCTTTTGAATTGTGGTTCAACAGAATCATTTTAAAAAACAAACTAATTAAACAGGCCTGGACAAAAATGATGGTACCCTTAACTTAATATTTTGTTTCACAACCTTTTGAGGCAATCACTGCAATCAAACGATTTTTGTAACTGTCAATGAGACTTTTGCACCTGTCAACAGGTATTTTGGCCCACTCTTCATTAGCAAACTGCTCCAGTTGTCTCAGGTTTGAAGGGTGCCTTCTCCAGATGGCATGTTTCAGCTCCTTCCACAGATGTTCAATAGGATTTATATCAGGGCTCATAGAAGGCCACTTCAGAATAGTCCAATGTCTTGCTCTTAGCCATTCTTGGGTGTTTTTAGCTGTGTGTTTTGGGTCATTATCTTGTTGGAGGACCCATGACCTGCGACTGAGACCAAGCTTTCTGACACTAGGCAGCACATTTCTCTCCAGAATGCCTTGATAGTCTTGAGATTTCATTGTACCCTGCACAGATTTAAGACACCCTGTGCCAGATGCAGCAAAGCAGCCCCAGAACATAACTGAGCCTCCTCCATGTTTCACAGTAGGGACGGTGTTCTTTTCTTGGTATGCTTCATTTTTGCGTCTGTGAACATAGAGCTGATGTGCCTTGCCAAAAAGCTCCAGTTTTGTCTCATCTGTCCATAGGACATTCTCCCAGAAGCTTTGTGGCTTGTCAATATGCATTTTGGCAAATTCCAGTCTCGCTTTTTTATGATTTGCTTTCAACAGTGGTGTCCTCCTTGGTCGTCTCCCATGAAGTCCACTTTGGCTCAAACAACGACGGATGGTGCGATCTGACACTGATGTACCTTGACCTTGGAGTTCACCTTTAATTTCTTTGGAGGTTGTTCTGGGCTCTTTGGTTACCATTCTTAATATCCGTCTCTTCATTTTGTTCATCAATTTTCCTCCTGCGGCCACGTCCAGGGAGGTTGGCTACAGTCCCATGGACCTTAAACTTTTGAATAATATGTGCAACTGTAGTCACAGGAACATCAAGCTGCTTGGAGATGGTCTTATAGCCTATACCTTTTACATGCCTGTCTATAATTTTCTTTCTAATCTCCTGAGACAACTCTTTCCTTCGCTTCCTGTGGTCCATGTTCAGTGTGGTACACACCATGTCACCAAACAGCACAGTGACTACTTTTCACCCTTTAAATAGGCAGACTGACTGATTACAAGTTCGAAGACACCTGTGATGCTAATTAGAGGACACACCTTAGTTTTTACATTTCCCTATGGTCAAATTATTTTCAATCTTTTCTAGGGGTACCATCATTTTTGTCCAGGCCTGTTTAATTCGTTTGTTTTTTTAAATGATTCTGTTGAACCACAATTCAAAAGCAATGTCTGATTTTCATTGGTTAATTTTCAGTAAATCTTTATTTATTATTACTTTTGTCAGTTTCAAGTTATTTCAGTGACCATTGTGGGTTTTTCTTTCATTAACAGAGGGGTACCAACAATTTTGTCCACGTGTGTATGTATAACTCTGTTTTGAATCACTGTATTTTCCCAATTGGACTGGAGTACCATAGGGCGGTCGCCTGTAGGCAGAGGGGCCGTGAGAGAATTTCCCTGCCCGAATGTAAAGATGGATACTGAAGTTGCTAAGAAGCTGCCTGACAGGATTTTCGCTCTCACACTCCACAAAATTTAACTAATGATTATGCTTGAGATAAGCATAAACAGGAGGGAATGTTATAAGAATTTTGTATAACCTCATGTCTTAAAGTTTTCAGGTTACAGCTTTATGTGTTGAACTGTTTATTACTTTAGTATCCCCATGGCTGACCTAAATGTTATCAGAGGCCTGGTAGTCATGATGTCTTGTTCTACATGAAGGTTAACTGTCAGTGACGCGTTATCTCCTGTGCCTTTAAAAGACAGTCACAAAAGTGATTTCAGCACTTCCTCTGTAGCATCCTCACACGTTGTCCTCAACTGCTCCTCTTGTACAAGATTAAAGTCAGACGTCGACTTTACTTATGTCTCCGATCTCCTCCTTGGGTGAATTTATTTGTTTACGGAAAAATTATTTTAACAGTCCTCCAATCAGAAGATTGGCGGTTTGATACCTGGCTCCTCCAGTCTACATGCTGAAGTGTCCTTGGGCAAGCTACTGAACCTTTTGTGCTTGAGGGAAGTTAACCTACTCATCAAATCCTGGATGTCTTTCAGTATGTCTGCGTGGACACTTTCTCCTCCTGGCTGCTTGTACAGCCCTTTTTGGGGATTACGACTTGGCAGGGGGAGTCAGGCGAAGATGAGCACAGGGTGAATTTCATCCTCAAAATCCATCAAAAGGTTCACCCTCCTATCCTTATCTCATTTTGGCAAGGTAGCTTTTAGCGTGTAGTTTGCGTACATTGGCCAAATGTGGTTGCGGTTCTCAAAATGGATATTCTTCTAAAAAATGGTATGTCTGTATTAGACTCGTATTTTTAGTCTGCTTTTCTCATAAACACCAGTTCTTTTGTTTGCTATCTTATAGTTTCTACTTATTTAGAGCCACTGGTGCTGTGACTTAGCTGGAACCTCACACTGCATGAAAAGTCGGATTTTCGTCCCTGTAAACGCCCGAAAATCTCCCTAATTTTCGGGAGTTAACGACAATTTACAGGCTGCGAACGCCGCGTTCGTCTGTGCCGAAAATTGTCGGAAACGAACCACAGCGAAGGCTCTAATTAGCATATGAATAGCGGCGAAACCCCGCCTGGCCAGAGATGGCTTGAATATCCTCACTCAGGATTGGATGAAACCACTAGTTTTAAACAAGTATAATCGCTCGTGATTGGTTGGCAGATCTGGTCATTATAAATGTAAAGCCAACCCACGTTGGTAGATCTGTCACTATTGGTCAACCTGATGAGTCATTATAAATGTAAACCCCACCCCCGTTGGCAGATGTGTTACTATTGGTCACACTGGGTCTTTTAAACAAGAATAATCATATATAATATACATATATACATATATATATATATATATATATACACACACACACATATATATATATATATATACATATGTTTATATATATATATATATATATGTATATTTATATATATATACACATTTATTTTTATTTATTTATATATTTATAAATATAAATATTAATGAATTTATTGAGGAAAGGAAAAATTGCCAGGAGGAAGTATTCAAAGAAAGAGCTTTATTGACAACACAACACACAAATGAACTGGCGACATTCTGTCCGAATTTGGTCAATTTTACAGCCGCCTGCGGTGCGTGGCCCTGTACTTGGGAGTCTTCTCTAATCGCGACTGTAGAGTCGCACAGAGCTCGGTGAGCTCCTGGCTACGAGAGGATGGAGGTCGCACAATCCATCCAGACACCCCGCCAACGACGCCGTCCTCCTCATCAGACATCATGTCTGTGGTGGCGCACTTCCAACGGTCCGCCTCATCGCCAGCAAGCACACTCCGTCTCGCTTCCAGCAGCTGTAACACAATCAATAAAGACAATCAGTACTGCGCGATGCACTGCGCATGGACACAACACATCTATTAATGCACCTGAAAATAGGTTTAGGTAGGTTTGGTCACATTGACCAAAAACGGATCTAATAAGTCTTACCCTCTTTCTCCTGGAACGACTCCGAGCTGACGTCTTCACAGCTTCCGCCTGCGATGCGAGATCAGGCTGTGTGTGTCTGAAGCTCCTGCGTACCGTTTCATAGTATGTCTTACAGGCAGCTGGAAAACAATTAAATGAGTGGTAAGGAAAAAAAAAATTTAAGTCACAGTAAAATTAAAACAAGGAAGAAGAAAACAGTAAAAGTTACTTACACACAATGGCGTCGTAATTCAGCGTCATAGAAATCCGGACTTGCGGACAAAGCTCCGAGCAAGTAAGCGGTCACAGCTTCGTTATGAGGCGAGGTTCGTCTGTGAAAACAAAATGAACAGTTAAGATCGGTATCTACTGTTAACGCATCGATTTCCTTATACAGCAGAATGAAAGCATATTCTTTAAATCGTACCCTTGCTCCGGTTCGTAGCGCCTACAATTCGTCTCCGAGTTGTGAAGACGGCGTACTGCTTCCTGTAAAAGACCAACAACGTACACTTAACAAAGCAACTTAACGTTACACTGGTTCCTCTCTCTTGTTCTTTTACAAGGCTACTATGCTACTTTTAGCTTGGACTATTAGCTTTTAAGCTACTTTTAGCTTGGGCTTGCTTTGCTAATTTTAGCTTAGCTAGCAGTCACCGAACATATTCTTACCGCAATCATCCTGAGAGTCTCCAGCAGTCCTGGGACATCCTGAGAGTCTCCAGCAGTCCTGGATATAAGAATTATAACATTTAAACCACATTTTCTTAAGTGAAGCCTCTCAGAGCAGCATCCCTGCTGCCGGTGAACGTGAACGTCTCCGCCTCGTTCCCCCCACTGAATGAGGCGCCCGGTGTCTGCATCAGTCCCTTTAACGGACAACGGTGCACGGCGTTATTAATCACCGTTAGTAAATATATAACCACGGTTTAACATAAGCACTATATTATTAGTTAACGTCGGTAAAAACGGCACATTTTCCGCTTCGCTTGCGCTCGCTAACCCCTAAATGGTAAATTAGCGTCAGTAGGCTAGCCGGCTGGAAGGACCTTCGATTCGTAACGTTAACGTACAATGCCAACAACAATAAAGTAACGTTCATTATCAATACGATTTAAAAGTCAGCTGGAAACATAAAAGTCATGTTACAGTATACTTACATGTGTACGCGGTTTGTGTCGGGCTGTCGCCAGAATCACCGCAGTCGTCCGCCATTATCCAAAACTTGTGAAGTCAGACGAGCCGCAATGCATTTTGGGAAGTTGAGTAGATTTAGCAAGGTCCGCTGTACTCAGAAATTCTTGCCAATGCAGTATACATCCGGGCATTTCTCGCGTGCACAAATTCACATACTATTGTATGTGAACGCACTACGTACTCAAATTTACATCACAATTAAGTACGAGTAGGACGTTAGTATGGCATTTCTAACACAAGCCTATGATCTATGAACCCATCCTTAGCAGAACTACGACCAGCCATTATAAAGCAGTTTATAGTTGTTAATGTTGTGTCAAAAGGTACTGCATTTAAACATGTTACTGCGCAAGTTTCCTGGCTTCATCCCCATCCGGACAGACATTTTTATGGAAAGCCAATAGAAGTTTGGAGCTTGCAGGGAACAGACACGTCATACCCAGCATCATTTCTGCCTGTTGAGCGCATTGCTGGGAGATGTGTGGTTAACACATCCACTGTGCATTTAAGCACAGAAAGGGTCACTGTAGTCATGCCACTATGCACAGTGGTTGAGCTCTAGGAGACTGTGATGTTGTTTGCATGAATGTACATTTTACCTTTGTGGCAAAGCCTGATTAAAAGTAATTGTTGAAGCAAATTGTTTTGTGTATCTTTGAATGAAGATGAAATTAAGTTATATCTTTGAATGAAGATGAAATGAAGTTAACACCTTTCAGAAAAATGTCACCTGGGGGAAAACTCCCCCTGCTACCCTGATTTGCATTTGTATAGCTCACAGCATTTTCATTTACATGTTCAAGCCTCCCCTAGGATTACGGGGAGGGGGGTCATGGGGGGACAACTGCCAAGCAAGGCCCACGTCAATTCCCGGCAATTTACGTCAGTTTTCGGTGTTTCCTGCAAATTGCCGTTTGCAGTCGTAAACCTGAACTTCCACGTCAATTTACAGGGCCGCTAACTGACGAAAATCCCACTTTTCATGCAGTGTCACGTTGCACCACTTGTATGTTTACTGAAGAACTGTGTAACATTACATGAATAAAATGAATGGCATTGCGGTGGTATTTTGTACATCTCACATCAAGCTGTGACAAAGGTCTCTCTAGCTCTTTTTGTATGACATTTCTTTATGGCAATTGTAAGTTACACACTGGTATTAGTAACTGTTCACAAATTATAATTATTCATACAACAGATAAAATAATTCCACATTAATATATATTTATGAATTACTGTGAACTTGCTACTGTGTCAATGAACTAAAGTGAACACACGGTGTGCTGCAGCGTATCCAAAACGCTGCAGCACGCCTTGTCTTCAATCTACCCAAATTCTCCCATGTGACCCCCCCTCCTCCATGACCTCCACTGGCTCCCTGTTGCAGCCCGCATCCAATTCAAGATGATGGCACTGGCCTTCAAGGCCATCAATGGAACGGCACCCACCTACCTCCAAACACCGGTGAAACCACATGCCCCGACACGAGCACTTCGCTCCTCTACTTCAGCTGGCTGGCTGGTACCACCATCGCTGAAATCGACTCTTCTCTGTTCTGACGCCCCAGTGGTGGAACGAACTCCCAACCAATGTCAGGACAGCAGAGTCACTTGCCATCTTCCAAAAAGGCTCAAGACTCACCTGTTCAGACTTCACCTCGACTCTGCATAACAAGCCCCACTAACAACCAGTGGCGTCGGGGAAGCCCCTAGTGGTAGGAGCCCCACACTGCGCCCAGTGCCCACTTGCCGTTTTATTTATTTACGGAAAGTGTTTTTCAAGGAAAGACGCGCAAAGCGCACCAAAAGGCACTTCTTTGAGCTTTGCGAGGACGAGCGGCTCCAAGACGGGGACTGAGTGTGTATATTATAAACACTGACATCAGCGCCCATGTGTCCGATTGGTTAGAGTGCAGTATAGCAGCCCACCCCGGTTCGAATCCCGGCTGGGATTAAATGCATGCAATATTCCGCGATATTTTCTTAAAAATATAACATAAAAATATGTATGTTCTGTAATGTTTGTATTGGTAAGCCCTTAGTGTTTAATGAACCTACAGTTGCTTAACAGACATGAACAAATATCGACACAAATGAATATGGACACTAATTAGACTATGACATTTATTTCGATAATGATATTCATTATTGCATATACAGCAAATGTAAATGTAACGTAGGCACATAGACTTAATGCGCTGGCCAGCCAGTCAAGGAATGTGGAATTCCGCAGATAAATCTGCAAAGTAAGTGGTAGGCCTATGTTGGTATGTGGGAGGAGCCTCATGTTTGGACTCTGCAGGGGGGCCCCGGATAATTGAGCTACGCCACCGCTAACAACCCCCCCCCACTTCTATGTTCTTACCTATGGCACTTTGATCATAGCACTGTTTTACTGAAGATATCCTTGCTGAACAGCTACTACATTGCTCAGATGAGGACCTAACACTTGTTTCTATTTTTTCGCTCTTACTGTATCAGCAATTATATGTTGTGGTTTCTTTCTTTTGACAGATACTTATTGTAAGTCACTTTGGACAAAAGCATCTGCTAAATGCCCTAAATGTAAATGTAAATGTAAAGATACAACAACTGGTACTCAAAGCTTTACGGAGCTCAAAACTGGCCGCCATCTTACCCAGCTTCTCCAGAGCTGTTTCCTCTCTCTTCCTGGTGAGCTGTGACATCACTTTACAGCCCGCTGAAGTGCCTTGTCACCATGGGAACTTACAGCAATTTGTACTTGAACTTGTCACATGACCACTGAAAACATTATTTCTATGGTGTGAACTAACCAAACCAAGAGAAGATGTACGTCGCCATGAAGTAAACTCCAGGTTTCATGTACAATACAGAGTACAGTAGAGTCAAATCCTCTCCTCCTTTCCCCCAGATTGATGCTTCATGTGAGGGTCAATCTGTGTTCATGTGTCCACCAGGCAAACTTTCTTTGTGGCATTCTCTAGATGGAGTAGCTCCATAACCTTTTCGCTCTGCAAGTACATTACACAGAGCCCCCCTGCACTGTCGTTTTAGGGATTTTGACTTGAGTCCTTAGTGAGTCATCAGCACCATATGCTGAAACAATGTGTTTCTGACCTCCAGGTTGCCAGGCTGCAGCACATTGAAGTATGCAGACTTCTTTATCCATCTCACTTTTGTGGACGCTGTAGAGGAAGGTGCACGTGAATGAGTACACCAAGTACAGTATACATCCACTCTGTGCATCACTCATAGTGGAGCTGATAAGTTAATTTTTTCACTAGCATACTTCACTTTGTGATACAATTATGAATTATAAAAAACATACCTTCTCCATAGCCTAACTAAAAGAAAATCCTGGGTGTCCACTCAAAATTTCAAAAAGGTTTTAGTGAAGGGTGTTTTTGCCTTTGGTAATCTTTTGATCACATTTTTTTTGTCTAACATACCTTAAGTAGTATTTCTGTTAAAGAGGTCATATGGCATGTAAAAACAATGATGGCGTCCAATATGGCAGCCAAAATCATGAAATTTTATTGTCCAAAAATATTTTCAACATAGAAAAATTCTCTTTTATCACACCACACCATCACTACAAATATGTTTACTATAAATATGCATGTCTAAGTTCAGTTTTGCATGTCTAAGTTCAATTTAGGTGGTAGTGCTTTAGTTAGTTTTAGTTTTAAAAGAGTGAATGTCAGCGCACAACCAGGGCACACTGGTGACTTCACTGCTGTGTAACTCAGCATAGGGTTCAGTGTCAGCTAATCTTGCTTTACTAATGCTCTACTTAGCTTTACAAACTCTAAAATGGTAGACTAGTACTAGTTGTAGTGTAGTTTAGTGTCCCAAATGCTGTCTAATAGCCCCATATCAATTAGCTCTTAGGAAGTAATTGGTAGATTTGTGAGACAGCCGCACCTGAATTGACAGGGTGTGCCAGCGCAGGAGAACCAAGCCAAGGGTAAGTGGGGCTATACATGGCTTTTTCATGTACTTACCCGGATGGTCTACAGATCACACGGGACTTAAATGGCATTGGATGAATGATCATGCTAGGTAGGGTGACCGAACCTAGTTGTATCCCATACATCAATGTGCGTATCAGAATAAGGTGGTAAAAGGATAGTCCCTCGGCCTTATGTAAGAACTCATAATGACAAGTACAATCCCAAGCAGAAGGAGGACTGACTGGAGCAAATGTTGTCTTTGCCAGCAAAACAGGAAAAATGAAGGTCTAACTTCTCCCTCAGCCTCAGTACATGAAAATCCAGAACATGATGGGTACGTAATGATTGCAGTCAACGTGCCATTGTTCAAGAAAATTGGTGAAATGCCGCTCATGTTTGACCCATCAAGACTGGAGGAAGGCAGTGGCATAGAGGCAACACTACGTCAAAACATGGCAAAAATACCACAAGAGCTGTAGAGTCATGTTTAACAATGCATAACTTGATCGTGCAAAGAAGCGAAGATCTAAAGTTGAAGGTAGTGAGGCACAAGAAATGAAAGCCAAGCCACGTCGCATGAGCCGTGACAATGAGGATTGCTTTTTTTGTGAAAAAGTAGCACCTGCATCAGATATTTCACAAGTAATGACCATGAATCTCAACAGGAGAGTACATGAGTGTGCTCAAACACTCAATGATGGTAAACTTTTGGCAAAACCAGGTGCAGGTGATGCAATTGCACAAGAGCTGAAATACCATCTTGAATGCCTCGCTAGCCTATATAACAGGGAGAGGTCCCATCTTAGAAATCTTGAGAAAGCACATTCTCACAGTGAAGAAACAGATGTGGTTCTTTCAGAGCTGGTGAAGTACATTGTTGAAAACAGTTTGGGTTCAGATGGTCCTCTTGCAGACATATCTCAGTTATACCAGCAGCGCCTAAAACAATCGGGCATCGTGTCACCCACTGTAAATGCAACAAGGTTGAAAGAAAAGCTGTTAGCAGAAATCCCTGAATTAGAAGCACACAAGAAAGGAAAACGTGGAAAAAGAATACTTGCCTTCCAGAGAGATGTGGCACGAGCCCTATCTCAAGCATCTGACTACTCAGATGCACTTGTCATTGCTAAAGCAGCAAAGATACTGAGGAAAAAAATTCGAGAACATCAGTCCAAGTTTGATGGCACCTTTGGTGAAGGATGCATCAAAGATGCAATACCTCCAAGTCTCATCCAGTTCATTAACATGGTTAAACATGGAGCAGACATGAAGTCACAGTTAAGGTTTGGCTCATCAAAGTCAGACCTGGCTATCGCTATCTTATTTATTAAAGATTTGTACTGGGCTGCTGTCGGTGCTGCGGAGTGCGGAGCTGGCCTGAGTGGGCTGAGACTGAGGCGGCGTCGTTGGACGAGAGCGGGGTTCGGCACACGGGGACGGGTAGTCATACGGTCCGGGGCTCGGCGGGAGAGGCGGGGGTCGAAGCAGAGGCGGGTTGTCAGACGGTCCGGGGGTCGATCAGGTTCTCCTACTAAAATCGGGTCATACACAGGGCTTTTAATTCTCTCGTTCTCTCTCTCAACATCTCCTTACTCTCCACCCCAACGTGTTCTCCGTCGTCTCCTTTTATCCTCTTCTGTCGTCTTGCTGGGATTTCCTCCCAGCCGTGTTCCTCCGCGCAGGTGACTCTGATTGGTAATTGGAACTCCATATATGGTCCGCCGTCACTGCGCTGTGCCTTGGAGGGATAGAGTGAGGTGACAACTGCACCGTGGCTGTCACATGCCACGGCGGTACATAAACATTATTTATTATGCTTCCCGGTTCCCTCCTCCTTACCTCTGTCCCGCGGGCGCCACACACCCCCCCCCCCCCCCCCCCAGCTCCGACCATGTGGGAGGGGCGATCCAGCCGCTCAGGGCGTCCCGACGGGACAGGGCATCCCGACGGGACAGGGCATCCGCATTTCCATGGGCTGAGCCGGACCTGTGGGTGACAATGAGTATGGCTGGAGAGCCAGGAACCATCGGGTTACTCGGGCGTTTGTGTCCTTGTGTCGGGCCATCCACACCAACGGAGCATGATCGGTCACCAGGGTGAACTCCACAGCCCACTTGATCGCCAGACATTCCCGTTCCACGGTTGAATAATTCTTCTCACTGGGTGTCAGTTTGTGGCTGATGTACGTGATTGGGTGTTCCTCACCTTCTTGCACCCCGGTTTCCGACGCGTCGGTTTGGACCAGTAGGGGAAGGGAGAAATCAGGTGTCACCAGCACGGGCGGAGCAGAGGGCGTCCTTCAGTCCCTGGAATGATTTTTCTGCCTCCGGGGTCCACTGGATCCGGTCTGGCTGTTGCTTCTTTGTATACTCCGTGAGGGGGCCTGTGAGAGAGGAGAAGTGAGGGACGAAGCGGCGTTAATAACTGGCTAAGCCCAGGAATGTTCTCACCTGACGCTTGCTCTGGGGGCGGGGCCACTCGCGGATTGTCTCTACCTTCCCCACCTGGGGTTTCACGCAGCACCTGCCGATGGCGAAGCCCAGGTAGTTGGCTTCTTGCAGGCCGAGGTGACACTTCTTGGCGTTGGCGGTGAGCCCCGCCTCCCGCAGAGCCTGGAGTACCGCGCTCAGTTGTTCCAGATGGGTTCCCCACTCCTCCCCATGGATCACGTTGTCGTCCAGGTACGCCGCCGCATATTCCCGGTGGGGCCGGAGTACCTGGTCCATCAAGCGCTGGAATGTGGCGGGGGCCCCGTGTAATCCGAACAGGAGTCGGAGATATTGGAAAAGCCCCTCGGGGGTCACGAAGGCGGTCTTCTCGCGGGCTTCGGGGGAGAGGGGCACCTGCCAATATCCCTTAGACAGGTCGAGGGTGGAAATGAACCTGGCCTTTCCCAGGCGTTCTATCAGCTCAACAGTTTGGGTTCAGTATAGAAAAGGCAGTAGCTGATACCAGTTTCTCCCGTCAAGTTCCATCACTTTCTTCAACATTTTCTTCAGGGCCTGGATAAACCTTTCCACTAAGCCGTCAGTCTGCGGGTGGTATACGGATGTGTGTAACTGTTTAATGCGTAGTAGTTCTCGCGCATCAGTCCAGACATAAAGGGGGTACCTTGATTGGTCAGGATCTCCTCAGGGATGCCGACCTGTGTGAACATCAGTACCAGCTCCTTGGCGATGCCCTTCATAGCCATGGTGCGGAGGGGGATGGCCTCTGGGTAGCGGTTGGCGTAATCCAACATGACCAGGATGTATTGGTACCCGCTACTGCTCTTTCGGAGGGGCCCGACCAGGTCCATCCCTATTCGGCTGATCGGGGTGGTTATAATCAGGAGGGGAATTAAGGGGGCTCTTACATGCGGCCGGGGCGCCACCATCTGGCAGTCGGGGCACTGTCGGCAGTGGTCCTCCACCTACCTCTTCACCCCGATCCAATAGAACCGGCCGACCACCCGTTCGAGGGTCTTTTCTGCCCCCAGGTGGGCGCCGAGGAGGTGGCTGTAGGTCTCCTCCTCTGCTTGCTCGGCTGCAGCGCTAGCAGGGGGTCAGTGGAGTCCCCGGGGCCGGCCTCATTTAGTCCACACAGAGGGTTATCATGGGGCACTCTTCTGGGGGGGGGGGGGGCGGCTTCCTGGCCCCGTCTCGTTTTGCCAGGGAACGCCAGAGGGGGGGAAACAGAGTCTGTCGTCTTGCTGGGATTTCCTCCCAGCCATGTTCCTCCGCGCAAGTGACTCCATATATGGTCCGCCGTCCGTTCACTGCGCTGTGCCTTGGAGGGATAGAGTGAGGTGACAACTGCGCCGTGGCTGTCACATGCCACGGCGGTACATAAACATTATTTATTATGCTTCCTCCTCCTTACCTCTGTCCTGCGGGTGCCACACCTTCTTATTGCTTCTGACAAAGGACTGGTTTCTGTACTTGTCCTGCTAGATCTTAGTACTGCGTTCGACACCATTAACCATGAGATTTTAATATGTAGACTGGAAAATGAATTGGCATCAAAGGAACTGCATTAAGCTGGTTTAAGTCCTATTTATCCAATCGATCTCAGTTTGTGCATGTCAATGAAAAGTCCTCCAGGCACACTGAAGTTGAATACGGTGTTCCTCAAGATTCGGTGCTCGGACCAATTCTTTTCAACTTATATATGCTTCCTTTAGGCAACAGTATTAGAGGACATTATAAACTTCCATTGTTATGCTGATGATACTCAATTATATCTATCAATCAAGCCTGAGGAAACCAGTCAGCTAGTTAAACTCCAGGCATGTGTTGATGACATAAAATCCTGGATGACCTGCAATTTCCTGATGTTAAACTCCGATAAAACGGAAGTTATTGTACTTGGGCCTAAACTCCTCCGAAGCTCGCTGTCTAAAGATATAATGACTATTGATGGGATTGCCATTGCCTCAAATACTACTGTAAGAAACCTTGGAGTTATCTTTGATCAGGACCTGTCCTTTGACTCGCATATTAAACAGACTACAAGGACAGCCTACTTTTACCTGCGTAACATTACTAAAACTAGGCCAATGCTGTCTCAAAAAGATGCAGAAAAACTTGTCCATGCATGTGTTACCTCAAGGCTGGACTATTGTAATTCCTTCAATCAGGCTGTTCTTATAAATCTCTTAAAGCTCTCCAGCTGGTCCAGAATGCTGCAGCATGTGTGCTGACTAAAACTAGAAGAAGGGATCACATTTCTCCTGTATTAGCTTCTCTGCACTGGCTCCCAGTAAAATCCAGAATAGAATTTAAAATCCTTCTCCTCACTTATAAGGCTCTTAATGGTCAGGCACCATCGTATCTTAAAGAGCTCATTCAACTCTACTGTCCTGCTAGACCACTACGCTCTCAGAATAAAGGGTTACTTGTAGTTCCTAAAGTCTCCAAAATTAGAACAGGGGCCGGAGCTTTCAGCCATCAAACTCCTCTTCTGTGGAACCGTCTTCCGGTTCTGGTTCGGGAGGCAGACACTGTTCCCACATTTAAGAATAGGCTTAAAACCTTTCTCTTTGACACCGCTTATAGTTAGGGCTGGCCCAGCCAGCTCTTAGTTAAGCTGCTATAGGCCTAGACTGCCGGGGGATTATAATTTTTGTCTGGAGAAAGGAAGGAAGCTGCTTTGTATCTTGTTGGTAACCCAGAAACTAATTGTAAATTTGGGTTTAAGCATTCTGTGACGAGAGCTAGTTGTAACATTTAGTGTTGTCGAGATAGCCTGTTGTTTAAATTCTTGTGAAGCTGATCTTACTGAGTGGGCAATTACCTAGTTTCAGCCAGCTCAGCTGTAGGCAATGGACTTGATTGGAGGGAGGGGCCTCAGTCTGCGCATGAGGTAAACCAAGCAGTTAAGAGCTTGTCAATACAGCGTCAGCTGCAGCGTCAGGACAGTCGAACGAAGACAAGGGAGTCTATCTGTGGGAGTCCATTGAGGTAGGCATAACATCTTAACCACCTCCCATCGCAGCCATGTGTCCTATTCCAGTCAGGACATCAAACCTGAGAAGATTTTGCCAGAGACCCATTGGCTGTAACCCATCCAATCTCTGCCACCCACCATTCTCCACCGGTACGGAACTTGAAGTACTAGGGGGGCTATGGAACTGCAAGTCTGCAGTCAAGAAGGCGGACCCCATCTCAGCGTTTGCCTCCCTGCAGACTCTCCACTTCCTGGCCCTTACGGAGACCTGGATCACCCCAGAAAACACTGCTGTTCCATTGCCTACTCGTTTTTACACTCCCCAAGACGAACAGGGCGAGGAGGAGGAACTGGGCTCCTTATCTCACCCAGGTGGTCCTACCAGGTCCTTCCTCTGGACCACCTACCTCGATCTGCACTTGAATTACACGCCGTCTCTGTCACCCTTCCTTTCAAGCTCAACATCATAGTGATCTATCGCCCACCCGGTCCTCTCTGTGACGTTTTAGATGAGATGGATGCCCTCCTGAGCTGCTCCCCTGATGATGGCACACCACTCATCGTCCTCGGTGACTTCAACATCCACCCGTGAAAGCTGCACTCATCTGAATTCATTGACTTCTTCTCCACATTTGACCTCACACTCTCCCCCCTCTCCACACACTCACCGGGCCAGGAACCAACTTGACCTTGTTTTCACAAGATCCTGTGGCATCTCTGCATTATCTGTTACCCCACTCACCGTGTCCGACCACCACTTTGTGACTTTCTCCATCCCCATGAAGTCCACCACATCCCTCCCCTCTACACCTCAAACTGTCATCAGCCGCCGTAACCTGAAATCCCTCACTCCCTCCGCTCTCTCCTCAACTGTTCTTTCCTCACTACCATCCACAGAAAAATTCTCCTTAATGCCTACTGAGGAAGCCTCCTTCATCCTGATGTCCTCACTCTCCTCTTCTTTGGACACTCTCTGTCCCCCCCACCTCACAACCAGCACGATCATCTCCCTCACCTCCCTGGCTGTCCGAACCTCTGTGAACCAACAGATCATTGTTGCGAGCGGCAGAGAGAAAATGGAAGAAATTGGGCCAGGACGAGGACCTTGCTCGGTGGTTACTACCACCACCTCCTCTCTGACTTCACCTCAACTGTTTCAGCAGCTAAATCTGCCTTCTACCTGGCAAATATCAACTCTTCCGCCTCCAACCCCAGGAAACTCTTCTCCATGTTCTCCTCCCTCCTCACCCCTCCTACCCCTCCCCCTCCTTCCTCCCTTACTGCTGATGACTTTGCAACTTACTTTACCAAGAAAGTAAATGACACCAGCTCCTCATTCACTGCTATAACCTCCCAGAAAACATCTCCACTAACTCAACTCTGATGGCCTTACCAGCTTTAGCCCCCTCACCTCTGAAGACGTTCACGCACTTGTTACATCTAACCATGCTACCACCTGCTCCCTTGACCCGATTCCCTCCTCTCTTCTCCAAAACATCTCACACGACATCTTGCCATTCCTCACCACCCTGATCAACTCCTCCCTCACCTCAGGTGTCATTTCAGTGGCTTTTAAGATGGCTACAGTGAAGCTCCTCCTTAAAAAACCCACCCTAGACGCTGCTGACATCCAAAGCTACAGACCTGTATCTCTTCTTTCATTCCTCTCTAAAACCCTGGAACGTGCCGCCTACAACCAACTGTCATACTATCTCTCACAGAACAACCTCCTTGACCCTAATCAACCAGGATTCAGGACTGCTCACTCCACTGAGACGGCCTTCTTCACAGTGACCGAGTCTCTGCGAGATGCCAGAGCCTCATCCCACTCCTCCGTTCTCATTCTCCTCAACCTATCTGCTGCATTCTACACAGTCAACCACCAAATCCTGCTCTCCACCCTGGCTGAACATGGCATCACTGACTCTGCTCTAAACTGGTTCACATCATACCTGACAAATCGCACCTTTCAGGTCACATGGAATGGCTCTATGTCCAAACCCTGTTCTCTGGACACGGGTGTCCCTAAAGGCTCAGTATTAGGACCGCTTCTGTTCTCACTATACACCAGATCACTAGGCTCTGTAATTACATCACGTGGATTCTCCTACCATTGTTACGCAGATCACACCCAGCTATTCCTCTCTTTTCCCCCAACCTCTGACACTCACATTGCAACTCGCATCTCGGACTGTCTGGCAGACATCTCTGTCTGGACAACTGCACATCACCTCAAGCTTAAAGGAAAACACCACCACATTTCCATACTGAACTATGTTCTGCTCTGATCTTAGACGAGGTGATACATACCTCCCTCTCCTCTGTGCGTGCACTCAATGGCTCTTGCGCGCACTCCGCGCAGCGCTAATTTGCTAGCATGTAGCTTGTCCCAGTATATTCCTTAGGATCCAAAGGGGGGTGAAGTTAGAAGCGACCAAGCACAAACTACTACAGGTAGTGCAGGCGACGGCGTGCAGGTCACGTAGGTTCTATTGACGGAAGTAAGAGGGGGAGCGGAGTGATGATATTACTGCGCCGACGTCGAAGTGCTGCCAGTTGTTATTCCGCCATACTATATAGTTATTATCATCACTCCGCTCCCCCTCTTACTTCCGTCAATAGAACCTACGTGACCTGCACGCCGTCGCCTGCACTACCTGTAGTAGTTTGTGCACAGTTGAGGAAGCATCAGGTTGTAGTAAGATAGTTTGTGAACAATCAAACATCATGGTTATAACGTGCATCGTACAGGGTTGTGAAAACAAGCAGAAGGTATATAGTCCCGTCATGTTTTGAGTGATGATATTACTGCGCCGACGTCGAAGTGCTTCCAGTTGTTATTCCGCCATACTATATAGTTATCCTTGTTATCCGCTTAGAAAAATTGGCATGTTTCATTTTGTGTAACCAAACTTGGGTCGTGTAACTACTCACGTAACCGTATTTAAATAGGGACAACGTGGAAGTGCTTGGTCGCTTCTAACTTCACCCCCCTTTGGATCCTAAGGAATATATTGGGACAAGCTACATGCTAGCAAATCAGCGCTGCGCGGAGTGCGCGCAAGAGCCATTGAGTGCATGCACAGAGGAGAGGGAGGTATGTATCACCTCGTCTAAGATCAGAGCAGAACATAGTTCAGTATGGAAATGCGGTGGTGTTTTCTTTTAACCTGAATAAAACCAAACTCCTCTTCATCCCAGGGAAAGATTGCCCTCGCATGGACCTGTCGGTCACTGTCGAGGGCATCACAGTATAGCCTTCCTCAACTGCGAGGAACCTGGGTGTAATCCTCGATGACCAACTATCCTGCACCCCCAACATCACTCCTGTGGCCCGATCCTGCAGATTTGCCCTCTACAATATCCGCAGACTTTCCTCACAAAGGATGCAACGCAACGCCTGGTCCAAGCACTGGTCATCTCCCGCCTTGACTACTGCAACTCTGTCCAGTCTGTTTTGTAAAGTGTCCTTGAGTGACCTGAAAGGCGCTATTAAATTAAATGTATTATTATTATTATTATTAACTCTCTCCTGGCTTGACTCCCAGCCTCGGCGACTAAACCATTGCAGCGTATCCAGAACACTGCAGCACGCCTTGTCTTCAATCTACCCAAATTCTCCCATGTGACCCCCCCTCCTCCATGACCTCCACTGGCTCCCTTGCAGCATGCATCCAATTCAAGATGATGGCATTGGCCTTCAAGGCCATCAATGGAACGGCACCCATCTACCTTCAAACACTGGTCAAACCACACGTCCCGAAGCAAGCACTTCACTCCTCTACTTCAGATGGCCGGCTGGTACCACCATCGCTGAAATCAAACAAATGTTGCTCAGCAAAGTCCAGACTCTTCACTGTTCTGGCGCCTCAGTGGTGGAATGAACTCCCGACCAATGTCAGCAGAGTCATTTGCCATCTTCCGAAAAAGGTTCAAGACTCAGCTGTTCAGACTTCACCTAGACTCTACATAGCATGACCCACTACTCCCCCCCCCCCCCCCCCAAAAAAAAAAATCAGCACTCTGATCATAGCACTGTTGCTCTTAAGGTACTACTTTACTCAGATGAGGACCTAACACTTGTTCTATTTTTAGCTCTTACTTTATCGGCAATGATACATTGTGGTTTCTTTATTTCTTTATACCGGAAACTCACCCCAGTGTTTCCCCTAGAATTTTTTTCAGGCCCGGTGGTACCCACCGAAAAAACCCTAAACAGACGAGACGTGTGGGATGGTGTATTGGTGCAGTTGGATTAAGTCAGGTGGCACAGCAAGCAGTCTGCAATTCTGCAATTATTATATTTGCATTCAACATTTTTGTTCAACCAGAGTGTATTCAAGATCACAAGGAGAGAGTGACTTATTAAGGTGCTGGTTGATGGAAATGATCAGGGTCCAGAAAAATATGTCTGGAAAATGATGAGCATCACATTAATAGCTACAGATACTGTAAAACACTACAACGACATATGAGTGCATATATTGTCTTATTTTATCAAGTAAAATATAAGTTATAGGTTTACTCAACAGCAGTTAACTCAAAGTTCCACATCTTATCAAAAACAATCCTCCCCCCCGGGGAGGGGGGGCAAACGGGCTTTGGCCGGTTGTACATACGTCATCACGTCCTAATACTACACACACATGGCGTGATGTTGTTTTTAAGGAGCGCCGTCTCTGCTTATATTTCTCGACAACACTCGACCTGCATCAGCGCATGTGCGCACGAGCGGATCTGTGCGAGCAGACAGCGCGAGCGCAGCGGGTTTTGGACGGAGACACACAGCGGCATTTTTATAATGTAAAAATAAATAATAATGTAATGTAATAAAATAAATATTATGAACCCTATGGACCGGTTCCGCTCACACCACGAGTCTGAAGAGTGCAACAGCTTATCAAAATACAGTGTCAACGTTCCGTGTTTTAAAAGTAGAAAGCAACATCGTGGTGGTTTAACGAGGCGGAGCGGCATCAGAACAACATCAAGCGCGTAAAGTACACGAAGAAAAAAGTAGCGGGAGCGCGCGGCGAGGATTGTTGCGGCCGCGCGTCTTGCGGAGCAAGTCTGCTGTGCTGCGCGGAGGCGCTCCTAATGTAAATGATTATTGATTTATGAATGAATTGATAGGTGGCTTATTTTTGGTATATTGATTTTTTTTTTGGCCTGGCGGCAGGTCTCCTTGGCCTGGCGGGCCGCCAGGCCTGTACAATGGTAGGGGAAACACTGCCCCCTAAGAAACTGAAAAGTAATCCTGCAGACTTTGTTGGCTCAGGCAGACTTTCTTTTCGTCTGCGGCTTTTTGGTGGATGCAGTCATCTCCGACGTAACTACTGTATGTCCGTTTGCTCTCTTTCGGCAGCTAAAGAATCCATTCGTATGCTGTACATAAGCTCTTGAGAAAGTTTGTCGCTACATGAATGTCTTCCAAGGAGAGAGTTCTCCTTTCTTCTTCCGTAGCATTTGCAGTCAAAGTTACGGATTCCCTCCATTTCTTTATCCCGTTGAAATGTAACCGTAGATATAGCGTCTGATATCTTCCGCTCCAGCTCATAGCTGCGCTGAATAAGTAGCCATGTGTTTCGCTTCTAACGTGCAGCTGATTGGCCGAAACAATAACAACAGCGTGTGAATGGCCAACGGTGATCAGTATGGAAATGAACTGCATCGCCGTACCTGCCCCAGCAAAGACAGAGACAACGGCAGATTTTTTTCCGAAACTACAAATACAAAACGTATACTTTTACGGCAACCAATCTTGTTATCTGAAACATGGAGTGGCTTCTTCATGATCTCAACTTGCATGTTCTGCAAAAAAACGAAAATCACTAATTTTGAAAAAGAAAAGCTTATTTCGTCTTTTACGCAAATTCGTCCCACCCGACTTGTTGCTGGTTTTGCTGTGGCAGGTCACTCATATATATACATATATATATATATATATATATATATATATATATATATATATATATATATATATATATATTAAAGGAGTTCATTCTAAAACCGTTGCCATTCGATTGTCGCGACTGACGTTTGTGTACCCAGATGTGTACATCGGAACTACCACTATCACTGCTATCAAACTCATTAGACACAATGTTCCTCTCATGCCGCGTCCTGTCCTTCGAAACGGATGCCACGTGATATGGAAATTTTGTACTTCTTGATGAGAGATATCTGAACTGAAGACTTACACATAAGAAGGTTTGGTGAGAATGTAAATGTGTCCTGTGACCTGTGACCTGTGGCCTGTGGCCATTTGAGTGTGTTTTGCAACCCATGGGTGTTTTGCGACATAGTTGTGGTTTATGACCCAGGTAGGGTTTGTGAACCATGCAAGGTTTAGTTAAACATTTGAGTTTACGACTTCCATCCCTGTGAACTGAGTGAAAACACCCACAAGAAGATGGATAAATATCATGTTTGTCTCACAATACGTTGAGTCTACACTTAGTAACAGACCAGCATGTTGCTCTGTGAATTCTCCTCTTGATCAAGATTAAATCCCTGTTTGGACCTTGAGCTGACTCCGTTCCCCTTCCTCCAGTTCTATACCAACGGGTAATTATTTTAACACTTTGGCGCCCAACGTGGGGCCCCAATATCTTTCCCTCTCTTCGTACCAGAGGACCTGAAGACCTTAAGGCAGAGGAAATAGAAACCCTCTGAAAAGACCTCCACCGCGGGGCTCATATAGCCTTGTTTTGGACAGGAGGCCAGGTCCTCTGAAGAGGGGGCGGTGACGGGGCCAACCACAGAGGGGAGACGGACCAGCCAGGCAAACAGAGTCAGGGACTCATCGAAAGGGTAAGAAATTTCTAATAAGTAAAGCAAGTCGGGAACTTGGGGGATCGATCTCTTAGAATAGGTCAAAGGACCTAATAGGAAAAAGGAAATAAATAGAATCAAGCCAAGGCTTGGGGGAGCAGGACTCTCTTAGATTTAGGGCAGGACCCTAAATCCAGGTAAGCTGTCTTTGGAAGGACAAAGATTAAACTAATCCCGAAGGCCTGCGAAAACAAAAAGACATCAGGGAAAGGGTCAGAGACCCATAGGTAAGAGTACTCAAAAGGAAAAGAAATGAAAAGACCGGTAAAATAGAAAAAACGTTTAAATAAAAATACGTATTGAAAATAATTAAATAGATAAATAAATAAATAAACAAATAACTAAACAAATTCAAGCTGGGAAATTGTAATAGTTTTAGATTGTTGTTGTTTTTTTTTTTTAAATATTGTTGTGAACCTGACGAGGTTCAATATAAATGAGATGCAAAATGAATGAGCCAGAAAGCTCTAGATAATGTAAAATATATAAAGAAGTGGGAAGAGAAGTATGGGTTTAAAGGAAAGTTGCAGGTGGAAGAGTGCAAAGAATTGGTAGAAAAAATAGAGGAAAGGTCAAAGGGAAGTGAGAAAAGGCAGAACAAAGAGGGATACACACAGGCAAAAGCATGGTTAAAGGAGGCAGAAGCAAGAAAGAGAGGAATGTAGAAACAGAAAGTAAAAGTAAGTGAGACAATGTAAATGTTGTCATGGATGATGATGATGATGATGAAAATTATGCTAATTCATTTACTGATGTGTATTTCCGAGGCAATGTGAACAGTGGAGCCTGGAGAGGGAGAGGAAGAGGAGAAGGACGGGGAGGACGAAGATTTGGAGATGAGAGTTGCTACAGTTGTGGTAAATTTGGACATTGGGCTCAAGACTGTAGAGCTCCAAAGGGCAGAGGTCAAGGAGGCTGGCGGGGGAGAGGAGGAGCAGGGAGACCCAGACGAGTTGATGATTCATCGGCGTGACTTCAATAAATCAGGTCATGCACAGTCACACACACACACACACACACACACACCAAGACACACACACACACACCAAGACACAGAAGATGAGGAGGAAGAAGTATGTTCACTAGAAAGTTCTGAAATATTTTTAAGCATGAATCAAACACCGATTACCGATCACCAGATTATTGGTTAACAATTATAAAACTTTAAAACTTGTTTTCTATGCGATAAGGGAGCATGCAGAACAATTAGAATAATCAGAAAAGATGAAGGCGGTGGTAGACTGCCTACAGACAACTATTCTTTTCTATGGCCATGTCCGCAAACTTAGCAAAATTTGTAATAAATTTGTAATTTGTAAAATTTGTGTAAAAGCCAGATACTATTATATGTGGATGACATCTTAATAGCGTCTAAAACTGAAATAGATTGCTAAACAGATACCTTAGCTCTATTAAAGTTCTTAGCTGAACAAGGACATAAGGTCAGCAAAAATAAATTACAATTGTGGCAAACGGTTGTAAAATATTTAGGTTTTAATATTTCACAGTCAGGTAAACATCTAGACGAAAAAAGGAAAACAGCTATTTTACAAGCACCAAAACCTACAACCAAAAGACAAATGATGTCTTTCTTAGGTATGACTAATTTTTGCAGACAATGGATTGCTAATTATGCTGAAATAGCACAACCGCTCCAAAATGCTATATATGACCAACCTATGGCAGCTCAAAACAAAATAACATGGACTCAAGAAACGAATGATGCTTTAGTTAGACTCAAACAAGTTCTAGTGAGCTCTGCAGTATTAGCTTTCCCTGATTACTCAAAGCTGTTTGTTTAGACTTGCGATGCAAGATCTGGTTTTATGACTAGTGTTCTAACACAACCATTTGGAGGAAAACAGAGACCTATTGCATATTATTCATCAAAACTTGATAACATCACAAAGGCTATGCCACCTTGTTTGCAGGCAGTACAGGCAGCTGCACTCAGTGTGCAGAGTTCTGCTTCTATAGAGTTATTTCACCCACTGACACTTATGGTGTCACATGTCACACCAGCGCGACATCTTAGTTGTATGACTATCCTACTGTCACAGCCACATCTCACTATAGAGAGATGCACTACATTAAACCCATCAACCATGCTACCAAATGAAACAGATGGAATAGCACATGATTGTGTAGGAGAAACTAGTGCTAGAGTTTTACCAAGACCAGATCTCACCGATGTACCACTTGATGCTGCTGATATTGTGATATTTGTAGATGGCTCATGTAAAAAGAATCCTGACGGGACAAATGTAAGTGGATATGCTGTAGTAACATCTGACAAGGTTTTGAAGTCAGGCTCCTTACCGTCGCATTTCTCTGCGCAGGCAGCAGAACTTGTTGCACTTACAGAGGCGTGCAAAATAGGGAGAAATAAAGATATAACTGTATATACAGATAGCCAGTATGCTTTCTCGACACTTCACGTGTTTGCACAACAGTGGAAAAATAGAGGCATGGTAACATCTACAGGGAAACCTATTACACATAAAGATCTCATTTTGCAGCTACTGGATGCCATTCAACTGCCAAGAAAAGTTGCAATATGCAAGTGTGCTGCACATACTACAGGTAAAGACTTTATTTCAATGGGGAATAAAAAAAGCGGACGAGGAAGCAAAACTAACGGCTGCTACTCAGAAAAATGTAGATGACATTTATACTACTGAGACTACGCTTACACATATAGATCATGACATTTTGAGAGACATGCAAAATAGTTCACCTGAGACTGAGAAAAACATGTGGCGAAATTAAGGAGCCACACAGACAGAAACGGGGATTTGGGAGAGCCTCGACGGAAAGCCTATACTACCAAAAAATGTATTTAGATTTGCTGCGATATTGAGTCATGGGATTACCCATGTCTCAACAGGAGGGATGGTATCCACAATAGAGAACATTTTTACTACATATGGATTTCACAATTACACAAAAAAAAATTTGTGTCTCATGATTGATATGCTTTAAGCATAATGCTCAAGGTAGACTACGTCCTAAACCAGGTAAATTCGCAGAAGCAACATACCCATTTCAATGTATCTGTATGGATTTTATTGAATTAAACAGAGCTGAAGGAAAGAAATACTGTTTAGTAATAGTGGATATGTTCTCCAAATGGGTAGAAATTACACCAACAGTGAACAATGATGCAATAACTGTGGCCAAAATTTTAGCTACAATAATAGCTCCAAGGTATGGTTTTCCAGAAAAGATTTATTGTGATAACGGTCCTCATTTTAGGAATCAAGTAATACAAAAGCTATCGGAAATATTTTCAATCCAACTCAGGTTCCATTGTAGTTATCATCCACAGTCAGCAGGACTGGTGGAAAGAAACAATGGAACTATTAAAGCAAAACTGAGGAAGGCTATGGAAGAAACAGGGAAGAGTTGGGTAACATGTCTACCAGCTGTAGCATTGAGCTTACACATTCAACCTAACAGTACAGGATTATCACCATTTGAAATATTATATGGAAGGCCATTTAGGGTACCGCTAATAGATACAAAGGGAGATGATACAAGATTGACTGAAACAATCGTTAACTACATGTCAAAAATGATGAAGAACAAAAGTATTATGTCTACAGTATCTCCTCCTACAGATCCAGCACCAACATGAGGGCCAATAAACCCAGGAGATTGGGTGTTTATCAAAGTCCTGAGGCGAAAGAATTGGTCAGCTCCCCGCTGGGAAGGACCCTATCAAGTGTTACTGTCTACACCCACAGCAGTCCGCATAGCTGAAAGACAGACTTGGATCCATCTCACACACTGCAAAAGAGCACAAATACCACTGTCAGATAAGTAGAAACATTCACCATGCCGGATTTAAAGCTATGCTTGATAACTGTTTTATGTGTGACCACAATTGCATTCCTTATTTCAAATATAGTGACACAAGGCCAGGTATACGATAAAATGAGGGAAAGAGCTATAGGAATACAATCCAGGTGGGACACTAGTAGAGGTGTAGTGATAATAAAATGTACTGAAGGGATGAATTGCATTGCTCAGATTGATGCATGTCAGGTTTTCCCCTGTTCAGGACAACACTTTCACTGGCCGGAGACAGAAAATTATATCTGTGTCACCACGGAGGTATGCAGCGCATATAGAAAAGCGTGGGGTAGAACTGTTCATATAGGTGGGTGTGCGTGCGAGAAGTGGAGTTGGGTAATTGCTAATACAGGACCACGGGATTGGGGATACAACCCAAATTCTAACTTGAAAAACCGACTGAAAATTATCAAGATATTTGTAAAACAAAATATTTGCAAAACAAACAATTGCATGCCTGTAATAATAACACTTAAGACTCCTAAACGCACTGATAACGGAACATATGTGTTGGGAGCATGGGGGAGTGGAATAAACAAGGTTGGGATATTCCATATAATAGTGTCCCCAAGCCCGAGAAATCAGACAACATCTGTAACAGCCACACCAACCAAACCGACTTCGATGAAAAATAATCCTGTAAAATATATAGACATAAGAAATATGAAGGAAATGTATGCCCTAGAAACAGGATTCACAGACTAAAATGTATGGCTACAATGGATCGTTCACACAGCCCGAAACAGCAAGTTATCCTCTTCCAATTGTCTAGCATGTGCAGCAGCCAGGCCGGGGTTAGGCACAGTACCTTTTCCCCTTAATCCAGATAATGATCCAAAAAGTTTTCGTTGCATGCTAGAATTATACAAATCAGAGAGTGATACAAACTGCACCACTTTGAAACTTCTGTTCCCCCCAGTGTCATCACAGATTAAACCACCTTGGTTTACGCCATACACCGGGAATTATACCTGCTTGACACGAAGCAGAGGTACTGTGTCAGTAGGAGTATTGACAACCTGTAAAACCATCATTGATGTAATTAAGGGCGAGAGCAATGTCACTGATGACATAGTGAATGATCAAACCACGGCCAGAGCTGATGTATGGTGGTTCTGTGGAGGTAAGATACTCAGAGCAAAATTACCAACTGATTGGAAGGGAACTTGTGCTATGGTACAATTATTAATGCCGACATGTATTTTACCATATGACACAATGGCATTAGAAAAAGTGGCGATACATAATTTACAAACAAAAAGAAATGCACCAGCAGGATCTTTTGACAACAGAGTTTATATAGATGCAATTGGTGTTCCTCGAGGTGTTCCTGATGAGTTTAAAGCCAGAAATCAGGTTGCTGCAGGATTTGAATCACTCCTGGCTTGGTGGGTAACCGTTAATAAAAATGTGGATTGGATAAATTACGTCTATTATAACTAACAAAGATTTTTGAATTACACTAAGGAAGCAATTGGGGACATACATCAACAGTTAGATAAGACTAGTTTAATGGCATGGCAGAATAGGATGGCGTTAGATATGTTGTTGGCTGAAAAAGGAGGAGTATGTAAAATGTTTGGAGATATGTGTTGTACGTTTATTCCTAACAATACAGCACCTGATGACAGCATCACTAAGGCAGTGAATGGAGTAACCTCTCTATCTGCAGAGTTAGCTGAAAACTCTGGTTTTGAAGATCCTCTGACAGGATGGCTCCAGGACATTTTTGGAAAATGGGCAGGTTCTATAAAAACTATGATGTTATCTGTAACCGTAATGATTACCATTCTAATCGTTTGTGGATGTTGTTGTATCCCCTGTTTGAGAGGACTGTTACAGAGACTCATTGACACCGCTGTGACTAAAACAACTATGCTGTATGAAAGGATCCCCATCACCGATGATCACCGAGGGGACTATGAGAATGCAGCACAAGAAAATGTTACTTCTGATCTGACAGATGATGATTTATATGGTAACCTCTTTGATGAAGATAAGGACACTACGGACTTAGAGATAATTGCTGTTATGTTTATTCTACTGATTATGATGAGGCTACAGAAAATCTAACTGAAGTTGTAGTTTTCTGAATTGACCAACTAGGGGCCCGTTTCACAAAGCAGGTTCAACAAACTCTGAACCTAACCCTGAACTCTGAGTTGATCAACTCTGAGATGGGCAACTCTGAGTTTTCGGTTTCAGAACAGTGGTTTTGAATTAGTTCAGTCAACTCTGACTATGTAAACTCTGAGTTACGCGCGTGCCTGCCGACTCTACAAAGCCATCATCAATGGAGCTCCGATACTACGATTCACCATGGCAACTGGGAGAGTGTTATTAGATATTACAGAGTGTTTATGTAGAAAATGAGCATATCCTGAGAAAGTGGAGCAACATAACTGCAGCAAAGTAGCGATAGTTGGCGTGGCAGTGATTTACTGCCCAATCTAATGTGTATAACTGAATGAAACAGTCAATTGATCTAAAGGTAATAAGTGTTCATTTTCAGCTTTGCAGAGCGAAACTGTGGGGTAACGGTTAGCAACGCTGCCTATGCTGCAGGCGACAGTGGTTCAATTCCCGTAGTTCACAAAGTAGGGCAATGAATAAATTATGATTTTCATTGGGTGTAATCCCCCCAGTCACAGAAAGAAAGTGGCTTCAGTTGAAAATTAAGCATAAGAATATTGCGCAAATACGTTGACTAAGGCATATGATTTTAATCATATTTCACATATTAAACAGTAAATATAAGCAGGTATTTCAACACAGGAATGTACTTAAACATTTCATAAATCTCCCGTTCGCAAAAAAGCTAGCTTGGCAAAGAATCTGGTTGCGGATTATGTCCGCGATATGAAATGTTGAAAATGTCGGAGAATATTGTTTAGATAATATCTAATGTGATTGAAAGGAAAGGTAATCAAAATCCTCTCCCGACGCAAAGCTGCTAGAATCACTTTTATTTCCGTATTGATTAGGTTGACGATGAAAGGACGGCACAATTTTTCGGAGTTGGTTCAGATTCCGGAAAAAGGCGGAGGCATGTAAGGAGAAACTCAGGGTTTGTTGAAGCAAACCTGCTAGCGAGCAGGTTAGGTTCACGGAGTATGTTACCCGGGTAACTGACTCAGATTTATGCTGAACTGGCTTTGTGAAACCGAAAAACCAGAGTTTCCCTCATCTCAGGGTTAACTAACTCAAGGTTTTTACTAAACCTGCTTTGTGAAACGGACCCCAGAGCCACTTAGGAGAAAAATATTTACAGCATTTGTACATATTGAAGGTGACCCCATTTCTTTTGTTCTTTTTACGTGCAAGGGATAGTTTAACTAGGTAGGGATAGGTCCGTAGCCAAGCCCGATAGGTTGACTAGCTTGGCGAGGACATTTATGTTTTGTTTTTGGGGGCAACAATGTAATCAAAATGCTTTTGAATTTATGCTTATTTTTATATAATTTCTGTGCCTTGTTAAATGGAGTACCTGCGGGTGGTTGCCGGGGCAGCGGGACCGTGAGAGAGTTTCCCTTTCTAGAAGGATAATGGATAATAAGAATGTTTTGAACTGCCTGATAGGGTTTTCGCTCTCACACTTCACAAAATGTATGTTATGATTATGCTTAGAATCAGCATAAACAGGAGGGATATGATATGGAAATTTTGTACTTCTTGATGAGAGATATCTGAACTGAAGACTTACACATGAGAAGGTTTGGTGAGAATGTAAATGTGTCCTGTGACCTGTGGCCTGTGGCCATTTGTGTGTGTTTTGCAACCCATGGGTGTTTTGCGACATAGTTGTGGTTTATGACCCAGGTAGGGTTTGTGAACCATGCAAGGTTTAGTTAAACATTTGAGTTTACGACTTCCATCCCTGTGAACTGAGTTAAAGCACACCCACAAGAAGATGGATAAATATCATGTTTGTCTCACAATACGTTGAGTCTACACTTAGTAACAGACCAGCATGTTGCTCTGTGAATTCTCCTCTTGATCAAGATTAAATCCCTGTTTGGACCTTGAGCTGACTCCGATCTCCTTCCTCCAGTTCTATACCAACGGGTAATTATTTTAACACCACGGTCTATCTGCAATGGTGTGTTTTTAATTATCTGTCCCCTCCGGAGTGCTGTATGCTCTTTTACAGTGTGTAAGATGAACCCACGTTCCTCTCTCAGCGATGCGGACTGCTGTCGGTGTAGAAAGCAGAACCTGATATGGACCTTCCCAGCAAGGAGATGACCAGTTCTTTTTTTTTTAGGGTCTTTATGAACACCCAGTCACCTGGCCTCACCAGCAGTTCTCCTTCCGCTACTGGATCTGTAGGGGGAGATACTTTAGACATAATATCTCTGTTTTTCATCATGTTAGACATGTAATCAACAATTGTTTCTGGAAATCCAAATCTTGGTGCAATAATAGTAGCAAGGATTTTTGCTACCACCAAGCGTCGTTTGTTGCTATTGGTGTAATTTCAACCCATTTCGAAAACATATCTACTATTACCAGACAGTATTTCTTCCCCTCTGATTTGTTTAGTTTGATGAAGTCCATGCATATTGTTTGGAATGGATATTCAGCTTTCGGGAATGTTCCTCTTTTAGGTCTCATTCTTCCTTGTGAGTTGTGCTTGGAGCAAATCAAACAGGATGCACAAAAATGTTTAGAGTACTTTTGGAATCCATATGTTGTAAAACATTTACTTATCATTGCCACCATCCCTCCTGTTGAGACATGGGTAATTCCATGGCTCAAAATAGCTGCAAATCTATAGAGGGTTTTAGGAAGGATGGGCTATCAGGTACACAAATGTAATCTGAACCCTGTCCCTCTGTCGCTGCGCGTTTTAGCTTCTTCGTCTGCTTTGCGGTTTCGTCGTAAAACTGGATCAGTCCCGGTAGTGTGTGCTGCGTGTTTACAGACTGCAACTGCTTTTGGTAGGAGAATAGCATCCAATAAAGTTAGTATCAAATATTTGTGTTGAAAAGCTTTGCCTGTAGATGTTACCATGCCTCTGTTCTTCCACTGTTGTGCGAAAACATGCAGTGTGGAGAATGCATACTGGCTATGTGATAGCTTTCCTTTCCCCCAATCTACATGCCTCCGTCAAAGCTACTATCTCTGCTGCCTGTGCTGAGAAATGTGATGGCAAAGGTGAGGATTTCAACACCCTCCACTGTGTCACCACCGCATAGCCACTGGAGTTCGTGCCATCTGGATTTTTCTTGCAGGAACCATCAACAAACATTGTTATGTCTGGATGTGTGAGTGGTGTATGAGTCAGGTCTGCTCTCGGCAAAACAGTCTCCTCAGTTTTAGCTAAGCAGTCATGTTTATCACCGTCCTGTTCGTGTGTCAAAAGTGTGGATGGATCCAATGTGTTGCAACGTTCTATTGTCAAATGCGCCATTAGTGTTGTCATACAATTGAGATGCCGTGCTGGTGACATGAAAGCTACTTTGTTTTGCATCAGGAGTACAGAAACTGCATGTGAAGCCTTCAATGTCAATGGATGAAATAACATGAGTGAAGCTGAATTCTGTACAGCAATAGCTGCTGCCTGCACTGCCTGTAAGCATGGAGGCATAGCTCTTGCTATGGGGTCAAGTTTAGAAGAGCAGTAAGCTACCGGTCTTAGCTTTTGTCCAAAAGGCTGTGTTAGAACGCTAGTCATGAATCCTTGTCTCGCGTCACATGTTTGGATGAAAGGTTTTTTGTAGTCTGGGAGTGCTAATACTGATGTGCTCACTAAAACCTGTTTTAGTTGTTCAAAGGATTGATTTGCCTCTTGTGTCCAAATAATATTACCTCTGGCTGCCATAAGGTGATTATAGATTACACTCTGCAGTGGTTGTGCTAATTCAGCATAATTAGCAATCCATTGTGTGCAAAAGCCTGTCATGCCTAAGAATTTTTTACTTTTTTGGTTTTGGTTTTGGAGCTTGCAGGATGGCTTCTTTGCGTTTGTGATCAAGATGTTTTCCTTCCTGAGATATGTTAAAACCCCAAAACTGTTTGTTTCCACAACTGGAGTTTGTTTCTGCTTGCTTTGTGACCTTGTTCAGCTAAAAAATTCAGCAGGGCCAAAGTGTCTATCTTACAGTCAGCTTGCGTTTTTGAAGCTATCAGAATATCTTCAACATACAATAGAATTTGACTTTGTTTTGGCGGGTTAAATTTGGCTAAATTTGATGACATCACCTGTGTGCTGTGTATGTGTGTGTGTGTGTGTGTGTGTCTCAGCATGACCTGTCCGTTGAGATAGTCACGCAGGTGATGATTCTCGGCGGGGAGATGAATCTCGATGCCGTCCGAGTCCTCTGCCTCCGCCTCTTGCCCCTCCTCCTCGTCCTCCTCCGGACCTGCAGTCTCTCACCCAATGTCCAGTTTTAGCAAACATTGTTCCTGTCTCTAGACCTGCTCCCCTCCACACCCCCTCCCCTCCCTCCTTCTCCTCTCCGCCATCTGCCCCGTCCTCTCGGTGCACCCCCCCTCGGAAAAGCACATTGCAATCACTCCTCCAATCATCATCATCATCATCATCATCATCATCATCATCTAACACAAAGGAGTCACTTATCTTCTCCTTTTCCTTGTTTATGTGTATGTGATGAAGTAAGAGGATTGAATGTCTTACCGCTACAGGTTTTACCCCCTTTTTCTTTGTCCCATGGGTGCCCTGGTATTTGCGGAGCGGAGGCATCTGGCGGTTCCACATATTCTCTGACATCTCGGATCATACGGGGCCACCAAAATCTCTGTTTGATGACAAACAGGGTACGCTGGCAGGAAAGTAGTGAGGTGTGAGCCCAATGAATCATACGGGGCCACCAAAATGAATCACCTGTGATCTCTTTTCCATAGGAACAAAAAGGTGATTCTCAGGACAACCAGTGGGTGGCGGTCTCACACCGCTAGCACTCTTTACCTCGTTTTCTATCTGCCAGGAAACAGCTCCTACCACACATTTCAGTGGCAGGATGCTCTCAAGTTCCTTGGCTACAGGCTCCATGTCAAAGATTCGGGAGAGGGCATCCGGTTTAGTGTTCTTAGCGCCGGGCCTGTAAGACAGGGTAAAATCAAAACGATTAAAGAATATAGACCATCGTGCTTGGCGTGAATTAAGTCGTTTAGCATTACATATTCTAAATTCTTGTGGTCAGTCCAAACCCCTCCAGCCAGTGACGCCACTCCTCCAGCGCCACCTTGACCGCCAACAACTCCCTGTTTCCCACCTCATAATTCCGCTCAGCCGGGGACAACTTCTTAGAGAGGAAAGCGTAGGGATGGATCTTTCCAACCCGAGGCCACTCTCTGGGATAGGACTGCTCCTATCCCCACATTCGAGGCATCCACCTCTACCACAAACTGCCTTTCAGGGTCCGGTATGGTGAGTATTGGAGCGGAGGTGAATGCCGTATTGAGGCGCCAGAATGTCTCATCCGCCTGACTGGACCACTGAAGGGAGTATGAGGAGAGGTAAGTGTATGGAGAGGTGCCGCAATGGCACTAAAGTTCCGGATATATCGCCGGTAGAAGTTTGCAAAACCCAGGAATTAGTGAACCTTCTTCCGGTAATCCGGAACCGGCCACTCAGCCACCGCCTTTACTTTAGCCGGATCCATCTGGATATGTCCCGGGGCTACGATGAAGCCCAGGAATGACACCGATTCGGCATGGAACTCACACTTCTCTGCTTTGACATACAGGTTGTGTTCTAGTAATCTGGAAAGTACCTGCCGGACGTGATTCTGGTGGGTGTCAGGATCTGGAGAAAAGATGAGGATATCATCCAGATAGACATACACGAACCTGTCTCTCTACACACAAACCAGGTACAGCAGCCACCAATCACTGCTCTCCAACAACCAAGTGAACAGCCGGTGTTGGACCTGGAGGCGGTGGCACAAGATGAGGCACGGGTCATGGACTGGAGTGCTGAACTATCCGAGGACGACAATGAAGCATCCAACTCCCCTGCCTCCATGACTGGCCTCCTAGCCTTGCATCAAGTAGAGCACCACTCAAGCTCAAAGATAGGAATGACACCGGTGACACTACAGGATGCAGGTATGGCCTGCCCCATTGTCCATCTCTTCCCCTTTCCTGGGCCCCCAGAGCTTGTCTGCTTTCTCCATCACGACCCAAATGAACAATGATGAGACAGAGGGTAACCGACGCCCCCCAAAAAAGAAAAAGGGTAAATCCCCCCAAATGGTTTGAACTTTAGCCTAGAGCTCTGACTCCCTCTTTTACCAAATCTGTGATGTCTTCCCTCAAAATTGTCACCATGAACACTATAGGCCTCAATGACCCCATAAAGTGCCAGTCGGTTTTTAGTTTTTTACACAAAAGTGGGGGTGACTTATTCCTCCTTCAGGAGTGCTGCATTGGATACAAAGACAATTACAATCTATATGAAAACAGATGGGAATATGGGCCGTCAGTGTGGTCGGGAGACAATAAAAACAGAGCCTCTGGAGTGGCAATACTCTTTAACAACCAACTTTTCAATATTCAGAGGGTTGAAAGGGTGATAGATGGCAGAGTGTTATTGGTAGATGTAGAGGGAAAAGGAGCTAAGTTCAGAATCATAAATATCTATTGCCCCACTGAAACGCAAGACCGTACAATGATGTTGCAGACCATTCAAACCCTAACTCACTGTGGGAAGGAGGTTATCATTGGAGGTGATTTTAACTGTATTTTGAATGTAGCAGATAGGAGGTCTACTTCTTCAGTGAAATTAGATGCTAGTTCTCACTTCATCATCAAAGACTGTAAACTTGTGGATATATACAGAGCGAGAAATCCCTCTACTCCAGGGTATACTTGGACAAATGGTAGAACCTTCTCCCGAATAGACTTCTTGTTCACCACACCAGGAGTCACTCCGCTTGATTGTACAACAGAAGCAGTCCCCTTTTCAGACCATCACAAACTGGATTGCTCACTAGAAATCCATGGCTCATACTGGCCTGGTCCAGGCACCTAGAAACTTAACACAAGCCTACTTGAAAACCCAGAAGTGGTAAAAAGATATAGGGAAAAACTTAACCAATGGTTCACCCTGCAACCTTTGTTTAATTCTTTGGGAGATTGGTGGGAGGATGTTAAAAGTAAAACAAGAAACTTCTTTATGGCCAAAAGGGACTGCAAGCTCGATTGCAACGCTATTATCTCCTTTTACTCTCTGGTTTTGAGGTGTTTGAGGAAATAGCAAAACTGAAAAAAGATATGAACAAGCTGAATAATGAAAAGAGTAGAGGGATGCTCACAAGGAGCAGAGTTAAGCATCTAGAAGAAAATGAAAAGTGCACCCGATATTTCTTTAACAAACTTGTCAAGTCTAGGCACTGTATCGAAAGTGTGCTGGAAAACTGGAGAATAACCCTCAAGATATACTTCATATTGTTAAGACTTTTTATAGCAACCTTTATGAAGAAAAAGCCATATCCGAACAGTCAGTGAATTTTTTCACATCTAACCACGAATCTAACCACGAATCTAACCACGAAATTAAATAATACAGACAATGAATTCCTTGAGCGAGACTTGACAATTAATGAGTTAACTAAAGCTATGCAGAGCATGCAGAGTAATAAATCTCCTGGCCTGGATGGTTTGCCCAAAGAGTATTACATCACCTTTTGGGACCAACTCAAAGAACCTTTGTTGCAAGTGTTCAAAGAGAGCCTCTCTAGAGGCATACTACCCCCCATCATTGAGAGAAGGTTCTATCTCCCTTCTTTATAAAAAGGGAGATAAGATGGATTTAAAGAACTGGAGACCTTTGACCTTGCTCGGAGTTGATGTTAAAATACTCTCAAAGGCCCTTTTTTTCCGAATGCAACCATTCGGAAAAAAAGGACTTCTCTGACGGTAAGCGCTTTGCGTCATTTCCTGTTTCTCCGTGATAGTCGATACAGGCTGTGTTTTTCTCTCTAGCCTAACTCTGTTAATTTAACGTAGTTTCCCTGTTCAGCGGCTTACTACCGCCAAGTTTAAACTAAGCACACGCTATCCCTGCTTCTGCTGACACATCGCTCACTCTCTGAGTTGCCTCGCTAAATTTGCTATTGTTTACGCGCTATCTCTGCTAGCTACTTTAGCGCAACAGCTAGCCTAGCGGCTACGATGGCTTCTCTCTTTCCCTGTCCTCCTTCTCTTCTCTCCTGCCCGGTGTGTCTGTTGTTTAGCTACTACTCTGCCTCCTTTACTGATAGTGGTACATGTAATAAATGTAGTTCACTTTTTGCTTTGGAGGCGAGGATAAATTATTTGGAAGCGCGGTTCCGCACCAACAATCCTCCGTCGGCTGCCGCTGTAACCAGCCAGCTGACGCTAGCTGTACATGGTGCGGATCGACATAGCGTAGCAGCTAGCCGTCCCTCGGCAAACCCCGAGCAGCCGGGAGGCTGGGTGAATGTCCGAAGGGGGCATAGTTCTAAACCGAAGCCCACGGTTAACCACCATGTTCACGTGTCCAATCGATTTTCCCCACTCAGCGACACACCCGCTGAGAAGCCAACTCTGGTCATTGGTAGCTCCATAGTGAGACACGTGAAAATGCGACACCAGCGACCATAGTCAAATGTGTCCCAGGGGCCAGAGCGGGCGACATCGAAGCTCAATTGAAACTGCTGGCTCAGGATAAACGTAAATACAGTAAGATTGTTATTCACGTCGGTGTTAATGACACCCGATTACGCCAATCGGAGGTCACTAAAATTAATGTTGGCTCGGTGTGTGAATATGCAAAAACGATGGCGGACTCCGTAGTTTTCTCTGGTCCCCTGCCAAACTTTACTAGTGATGACATGTACAGCCGCATGTCATCTTTCCACCGCTGGCTGTCGAGGTGGTGTCCAGATAACGATGTGGGCTTCGTTAATAATTGGCAGCCTTTCTGGGGAAAACCTGGTCTGATCAGGAGAGATGGCATCCACCCCACTTTGGATGGAGCTGCTCTCCTATCTAGAAACATCGCTGATCTCATTGGTAGTCCTAGAACATGACAAACCAGTGTTGAGACCAGGAAGCAGAGTTGCAGTCTTACACACTTCTCTGCGCCTCCTTTAGAGCAGTCACTCACCCAAAACCAAAACCACAGTGTCTGTCCCCCGACCAACCAAATTAATCAGGTCAAACAGAAGAGAGTTTTCACATGAAAACCTAATAAAAATGAGCACTTCCGATGTAGTAAAACAAAATAAGAGAATTAAATGTGGACTCTTAAACATTAGATCTCTCTCATCCAAAGCAGTATTAGTCAACGACTTAATATCAGATAATCATATTGATTTATTCTGCCTGACTGAAACCTGGCTGCGTGATGAAGAATGTTTGCTTAAACGAAGCTAGTCCTCCCAGCCATATTAATACTCATATATCTCGAGGCAGCAGACGTGGAGGAGGAGTTGCAGCCATTTTTGATTCAAGCCTGTCAATCAATCCTAAGCCAAAACTAAACTATAACTCATTTGAGAGTCTGATTCTCAGCCTTTCGCACTCAAACTGGAAAACAATGCAGCCAATTCTGTTTGTTATTGTGTATCGTGCTCCTGGTCCATACTCTGAATTCCTATCTGTATTCTCTGAGTTGCTATCAAGTTTAGTCCTTAAATCAGATAAAGTAATCATTGTGGGGGATTTTAATGTCCATGTGGACGTTGTAAATGACAGCCTTAGTGTAGCATTTACTTCCTTAATAGATTCTATTGGCTTCAGTCAGAGTGTACATAAACCGACTCACTGTCATAGCCACACTCTCGACCTCGTCTTATCTTATGGTGTTGAAATCATTTTATCACAGCTGGGCACTTATTTGATTTTTCTAACAGTACTTCTAAAAGCACCGTTTTATCTGATGAACCCTCTGTTGTAAGTCGTCTCCCTGTTGATTGTTCTTTTCATTTTGAACTTGTGTCTACTTCTGAGGTCTGTAGTGCGCTGAAGAACCTGGATTCCAAAAAATCAGCTGGTCCAGATAGTTTGGATCCATTCTTCCTAAAGCTGGCTGCTGACTTCATTGCTGAGCCTCTAGCTTGTATTTTTAATCTAAGCCTCAGCACAAATAAACTCCCTAAAGTTTGGAAATCCGCTTTTGTCCTCCCATTGTTAAAAGGAGGCGAACCCTCAATCAAACAACTACAGGCCTATCTCCAAATTATGTATTTTAGCCAAATTATTTGAAAAATTGGTCTGTGATCAGTTGAAGGATTTTCTGGAATTGGAGAATATTCTCGATCCCCTTCAATCTGGTTTTAGGAAGCAGCACAGCACTGTTACTGCTGCCCTGAAAGTTCTAAATGATGTGTTTGAGGCGCTGGATTCGAAAAAGTTCTGTGTGGCTCTGTTTATTGATCTATCCAAGGCATTTGATACTGTGGACCACAATCTCTTGCTACAAATTCTCCTCAAGAATGGTATTTCCAAACAGGCTGCCTCTTGGTTTGCTGATTATCTGACAAATAGGACACAATGTGTTCAGATGGCTGGAGTAAGCTCCACCTTTCTTGAGGTCACAAAAGGTGTACCTCAAGGCTCAGTCTTAGGACCCATCCTTTTCACAATCTACATAAATAATCTGTGTGCAAACATATCAAATGCCTCATACCATCTTTATGCGGATGATACTGTAATTTATTGCTGCTCTCGTTCGATTGCTCAGGCATTTGAATTTTTGCAGTCCGCCTTTGATGCTGTACAGGTTCGATTGGAGAAACTGAAATTGGTTTTAAATGCTGATAAATCCAAACTGATGATTTTTTAAAATTCAGCTGTTCCCCTGGAAAATGTCCCTTCCATCAGAACTGTCCGGGGTAAAACTCTAGATTTGGTCACCAGTTATAAGTATCTGGGATTCATTATTGATGATGCACTTTCATTCAAATTGCACATTAAAAATTTGATCTCTAAATTAAGGGTAAAGCTCGGTTTCTTCTACAGAAACAAATCATGTTTTTCACTCAGAGCTCGGACGTTTCTGATGTCAGCAACCTTCATGTCTGTCCTTGATTATGGTGATGTGGTGTATATGGCAGCTTCATCCAGCTGCCTCAAATCCTTAACTCCGGTCTATCACTGTGCGCTGAGGTTTATTACTGGCTGTAGTCGCCTCACCCACCACTGTGAATTATACGCAAAAGCTGTCATGCCTTCCCTCAATGTAAGACGCCATACACATTGGCTGACCGTAGTTTTTAAGGCACTTCTTGGCCTGGCTCCGATATATTTATGCATGTTCCTTCAGAGAACTGGAAGCCGCTATGCCTTAAGGTCAAATGACATTCTGCACTTCACTGTTCCTCGAGCTCGGACTGAATCGGGAAAAAAAGCATTCAGTTTCGCTGCCCCTTCTGCTTGGAATGCTCTCCAATCTGAACTGAGATTATCAGAACTTGTTTCATTGGAAGCATTCCGCTCTATTTTAAGAAAACGTCAAAGGAAAACTTTTGAACAGTGCCTATGTTCTTAATTTGTTACTGTATCTATATCTTCTGCACTTTATTTGCCTATCGACTTGCACTTTAGTATTTGCTTATTCACTCGCACTTTAGTACTTAATATTTTAATGTTTTGCGTAAACTTGAAACCATCTGGCGCTCCACCAAACTGGAAGAATCCCGCCTAGTTTGGCAGGACTGTCTTAAAGGGGCCCTATTATGAAAAATCGACTTTTCCATGTTTTTCAACCCTAAAATGGGTCCCTGGGGTGTCAATAAGTCCCCACAGTATCAGAAAAGACCACCATCTCCCTTTTTCACTTTCTCAGCACCGAATTTTGCTGTGCCTTATATGGGTCATCTCGGCTCATTAGAATCGCTCCACCTGTGTGGTCCCGCCCACATAATCCCCATACCTGTTGGCTGTCAGTGTGATGTACAAACCAGTGGACCAAAATGCCAAAATCAACGGAAAGCGAGTTGGCAGTCCAATTGCTGATATTTACTGGCATCGTCGGAGCATCTACGATGGAAATGTGCGCACACGCGTCCGTAAATGTGTGTTTGTGTGTGCGACGCAATTCACCGACAGGAGCTTTGACAACATGGGTCGCTACAGCTCAGGATATGCCTCTAACCTGAGGCTAAAGTTTGGATCAGTACCGACAGTCCGAGAGCCAACCACAGACACTGAAGCGGTAAGTTACTAAATATTATGTAATATGCCGTGTTACAGTTTACCGTTGCTTTCTTAGCATTGGTGTGTTAGCATTGGCGTGTTGCGCTAAAGTTAGCATTGGCGTGTTGCGTTAAAAGCTTCCATTGTATTGATATTGAGGACCGTTAACGTTACGTAGTACTGCGGGGGCCCAAACCTGTACAATAACGCTAGACATCAGTTTGCTTGGGAACGTTTTGTAGCTCGAATGCGGCAGCAAGAGCAGCTGATCTGTTTGGCACGCCGATGCAAAGACGACGTCACCAAACGTTTGTTTTTGCACCGCTAACGAAGGGATTTTACGAGCTATTGGTGCGTCACAACATCAGTTATAGTGAAATAGTAACGTGTTCCACATTTCAGATGTAGTGGTAAACTCTGACCATCTGTCTGACTGTCTGCCTGCTACAGAGCAGCAGCTCCCATCAGCGTCCCACAGCGACCCACCACAGCTACTGTTGGCAGTCAGCTGTCTAGGAGGACAGGTAAAGGTGTGTAGCCTGACATGTAGCCTACTTGAGATCAGGTTTAACAGCAACTACTAGTAGTTGTGCAGATGTGTATTTCTATTATGTGATATCATGGGTTTCATTCCTCCATACAACTCTGTTACAGCTACTGTGTCCTGCAAGGACTTTGGTGTTGGCACAGCCATGGGTCCAGACCCGTTTCACAACCACTCCAATAAGGAGACCATCACAGAGAGCTCGCCTGGACCCGGTAGAGGAGGAGGATACTTTGGAGGGCAGCTCTTCCTTGACTTCAGAAGAGCTTGATATGATCCTGCAGAGTCGGCCACGAACAGTTTGCGTTTGTGTTCTGATATAACTGTGAATTTCAACTGCTGATTAATTTGACAATAAAGTCTTTACAGTAATTGTAAAATGTGTCATGGTTAATATTACTGAAGTAATGGTCAGGAAGACTGCATAATATGTTGCATAGAGGGATTTATTTTTATAAAACACAATTGATAAACAAACAACAGACTGCTGTATTCCTCTTACGTGTAAAGCACCATAACCAGCTGTATATTTCATGCGTTTTGGAGAGAGAACATTCAGACAGACAGTTCCAACCAGGATGTCCCACCATGCATGCCTCTTCCTCCTCCAGCTGCTGCATCCGTCTTCTTACCTAGTGTGAATCATGATAATCGTCATGTTATGTGAATAATAATCTCAACAGACAACTTGGTGTAACAGACAGTAACATTACCTGTGGTGTCTCCATGCAGCAGACGTGTTCAGTGTCTGAAGGCCCACATGGTCACCTAGATGAATATAGTACAGAATTTGAGCATTTCAACAACAAATCTTGTTAATATGGTAACCTGACTGACTTTGCTGACAAGCTGAGGTGTAAACCTCATGTTTGAATTTTGTAACAGTAAGTTTGGCACGTAATGTTGAGATGGAGCACAATCACGTTTAAAAAACACAGCACACAGCCTATAATTCACAATTCAGCACATAATTCTGGAGGACGACATGATACTGACCAAATCCTGTTGCTTGTATATCTTTATGTGTAGAGGATGACGTTTTTAATCCCGTTAATGTGATGTAAACACACTGCCCGCATACAGGATGCTGTTTTCATTGGGTTTTCATCCGTTTAAATATAATGTTCCCCATTTGGAAAACATGCAACAATGAACTGTCAACAACATGGCACTACTAACGATATTAATTGTTGCCGAAAATAGCTCACAGATACGTTACTTATAGAGCGAAGAACGCAGCATTAGCGTCATTGTGGCTAGCGCTAGCTACGCTAACACACATCGAGTTACCGTCCAAAACGTTACACAGACATGTTAACTAACCATCCAGGTTCGTCCTGCTGCATCCGCGGCGTTGGAACTTCTACACGAGCCGGTCCTGCTGCATCCGCGGCGTCGGAACTTCTACAGGAGCTTCTCCTGGTTCTGGGTCGGAGTCCGGTTCGAAGCGGTACGGCTGGACCGCTGTTAGTTTGTAGCGTAGAACCATAACCATGGCAACAAGCTAGACGCGGACAGCATGGGGCGGAGAGACACAACCACTTCCTCAGTAGGAGCGGGGTCAGGGGTCATCTCATTAGCATAAGGCTACACCCCGACAGAATCACCCGTTTGAAAAAGTGGGGTAAAAAAGCTGAAAATGAGGAGTGTGATCCACTCCGAAATACATGTTCCGAATGTTTTTTCCAGTTGAGGAATTCAAAGACCAGGTTTGGAGACATCAATAACTTATATTAACTTGTGGAAAAATAGCATAATAGGGCCCCTTTAAAACGTATAAGAAGGCCAGAGCAGCCTACTACTCATCTTTAATAGAGGAAAATAAAAACAACCCTAGATTTCTTTTCAGTACTGTAGCCAGGCTGACAAAGAGTCACAGCTCTACTGAGCCATGCATTCCTAGAGATCTTAGTAGTAACGACTTTATGAACTTTTTTAATGATAAAATTCTAGCAATCCGCAACAAAATTACTTGCATCTTGCCTTCAATTGGAACCGCGTTACCCTCAAACTCAGGAGTTTTAGAACTAGCATTAAGACCTGATATATATTTAGACTGCTTTTCTCCAATCAACCTAAACCAACTAACGTCAATGATCTCTTCTTCTAAACCTTCAACCTGTCTCCTAGACCCGATACCAACCAGGCTACTGAAAGAAGTCTTACCCTTAGTTAGCGCGTCACTATTAGATATGATCAATGTGTCTTTATTAACAGGCTATGTGCCAGAGTCATTTAAAGTAGCTGTAATTAAACCTCTTCTTAAGAAGCCTACTCTAGATCCAGGTGTTTTATTAAACTACAGGCCAATATCAAATCTTCCTTTTCTCTCTAAGATCCTTGAGAAAGTAGTCGCCAATCAACTGTGTGACTTTCTCAACAATAACAGTCTACTTGAGGACTTCCAGTCAGGATTTAGAGTACATCATAGCACAGAGACAGCTTTGGTAAAAATTACAAATGACCTTCTTATTGCTTCTGACAAAGGACTGGTTTCTGTACTTGTTCTGCTAGATCTTAGTGCTGCATTTGACACCATTAACCATGAGATTCTAATATGTAGACTGGGAAAATTAATTGGCATCAAAGAAAACGCATTAAGATGCACAAACTGAGATCGATTGGATAAATAGGACTTAAAGTCATTTGAACACAGGTGGGAATTTGGCCAATCTGTGTGGTCAGGGGACAACAAGAATAGGGCGTCAGGGGTTGTAGTTTTATTTAAAGGTAAAGATTTCTGCATAGAAAGGATAAAACGAGTAATTGATGGAAGACTGCTTTGCATTGATGTTGAATTGCACCAACTAAAGTAAAGAATAATTAATGTCTACTGTCCACCTGATTTGAATGAATGCCTAGTGGTTTTAAAAGCAATACAGCCACTTCTTGTATTTGGAAGAGACGTGATCCTGGGGGGGGGATTGTCTTCAATTGTCTTCAATTGTCTCAGGGACAAAAAGGACAGAATGACCTATGCTAAGGTCAGGCTGGACTCAAGTTCAGAAACTTTGAATAACCTTATCAAAGACTTTAAACTGTACGATACCTTTCGCAATAAGAAACCTAACACACCAGGCTATACATGGTCAAATGGCACAATTTTTTCACGTATTGATTTTCTGTTTACAACAAAGGACGTTTTGGTTTCTGATGCTGCGTATACCCCAGTATTTTTTAGTGACCATTCAAAAATTGACTGCACCATAAGGTGCAATGTCAAGACTAAAACGAGCCAAAATCCCTGGAAACTAAATGTGTCATTACTCAAAGATCCAAAATTAGTAGAAAGGTTAAGGGACAAATTAAAACAATGGTTATCATTACAACTTTCATTCCAGTCAGTCGGAGAGTGGTGGGAAGACTTAAAAAATCGAACTAACAACTTTTTCTCAAAAGAAGGTAAAAGTTTTGCAATGAAAAAGCGTTTCAAATATAAAAAACAGCAGGCAAAGCTACAGCGCCTATATACTATGGCCCATTCAGGGTTTGATGTGGCAGAAGAGATTGTGAGACTAAAGAAGGAGATGGTAGCGTTTACTGCTGAGAACACAAAAGGTCATGTTATGCAAAGCAGAACTAGACATATTGAAAATAACGAAAAATGTTCAAGATACTTCTTTAGGAAATTAGCCAGACCCAGGAATACTATGTTATCAATTCTGAATGAGGAGGGAAAAGAACAAACAGAAACTAAAGACATCCTTGCTAGGATATCTACATTCTATACAGAGTTGTATAAAGAAGAAGAGACTAACACAAGTGCCTTGGAAAACCTTTTGAGTTTCTTAAAACCAAATGTTGGTATTGCCTCTGAAATGGAAAGTGACTTAACTGTAAATGAATTGACCAAAGCCATACAGAGCATGCAAGACAATAAGGCCCCAGGAGCTGATGGGTTACCCAAAGAATTTTATATCACCTTTTGGGATGAACTAAAAGGCCCACTCTTAGAGATGTTTAATGAAAGCTTGCATCATAATATCCTACCATTATCCTTAAGATCAGGTACCATCTCCTTGCTTTTTAAAAAAGGTGACAAAAAAGACATTAAGAACTGGCACCCACTTACCTTGCTTGGTGTAGATAGAAAGATTCTTGCAAAAGCTCTGTTTTTCCGACTGCAACAAGTGTCGGGACAGTTTGTGGGGGAAGAACAGACATGTTCAATACCTGGAAGATGCATGAGTGAAAGTCTTGCCTTAGTCAGAGATTCCTATCTCTATGCATATGACCGCAGACTGCCATTATGTATATCTGGCTTAGATTTAGAAAAAGCTTTTTACAAGGTCAGCCACACCTACCTAAGGAAAGTCCTGGTTAAACTTGGTTTTGGTCATAAATTAAGAGCTGGGATTGATTTACTGTATACTGATGGCTTAAGCAAGGTTGTCATCAGTGGTCATTCCACTGACACTTTTGAGTTTTGCTCAGGTGTCAGACAGGGATGCACACTGTCTGTTATGTTGTTTATATTTGCCATGGAGCCCCTGGCTCGTGCTATAAGAGAAGACCCTTCTATTCACAGTCTCCAAGTCCCAGGTAGTGGGGGACAGGAGGCCAAGTTTTCTGTGTACATGGATGACTTAACAATTTTATGCACTGACAATAAGTCAATTTTTAAAGTTCTATATTGGTGTGACCAATTCTCCGCCGCCTCTAGTGCCAAGCTAAATAGGTCAAAAAGTGAAATCTTGTATCTTAACTGGCCTGAACTTAAATTAAACCATGGCCTGGTCCAAAGAGAAGAGAGAATTAAGATTCTAGGACTTGAGATTGGGAAAAATATGGAAAATATTAACTGGGAGAAAAAGCTACCAAAGATTAAAGGTAAACTGCTACAATGGGAAAAGAGAGATCTTTCCTTTACGGGGAAAGTTTTGGTGATCAACTCCGAAATTGTTGCCTCTCTTACTTACCTTGCTGCAACATTTCCAGCACCTAAGTCTGTTGACCATGAGAAGAAGCCTTTTTCAGTTCATATGGGGAGCACAGCAAGAGAGAACAAAAAGAGAAATAATGTACAGGCCACTCCTAAAAGGGGGGGGGGAATGTTCCTGAGCTGGCAAGTAAAATGGAAGCTCTGTTTTTGACCCCTATATTGAGTGCTGTACTTAATGGAAATAAGAGGAGCCTTTGGCCAAACTTTGCTAGGTTCTGGGTAGGCCCCCAAATATTAAGAACGGTGGGGGTAAGACCTCCCTTAAATAGACATCATGCTGAGGAAAGGCCTTTGTTGTATGAAAGAATAATAACGTTTGTGAAATCTGGAAACTGTTGGTCAAGTGAACAGAACTTTTATAGAAAAGTGTTTACGTCCTGAAAGATCAAATCTGGTGACGGTTGGTACGCTAGTTGAAGACAATTGCATGAAAGTTCGGAAAAATGTTAATTCTCCCTTTTTATTAAATCAATACAAAGATCTGGCGTGGCAAATAGTACATAAATGTCTACCAACAAGAGAGTTTTTAAAAAGGAGAGGGTCTTCTAGGAATGCAAAATGTCCGAAAATGGGTTGTGGTAATGACAAAAATGTATCACATTTATTCTGGTCATGTAAATTGTCTCGGAGGGTTTGGAGCTTATTAAAGCCATGGCTAAATGACCTATATAGAGCCCCCACGGAGTCAGATATTTTATATGGTGACATACAAAATAATGATTGTAAAAAATGGGAAAGATGGTGGGCTGTGATTAATTGTGTTAAAGAAGCAATATGGAGATGTCATCAGTGTCATCAGAAGCTGTCGTTAATTTAAGTATAACATTGTTACAAGACTATTTATTTAAGAGACAAGAAAAGATATGGAATTATTGAATGTAAAGAATTTTGGAAGTTACATTATAAAAGGTTATAGAAACAGGCTGGCTGTAATAACTTGTGGATACTGTGTGGTATTGTATTTAATTGTCTGAATTATTAATGTAAACTTTTTTTAAATGGTTTAACTTTGAATGTGTTGACCTTGAAACCATGTTTGTAAAGTATATAGTAATTATTTGCCTGAATTCAATAAACGCCTAAAATTGGTTCACCCAGCCATTGCACTCCGGTTGAGCTGACCACTGCGTATTCCCCAAATGTGGGAATCTCGACTGCATAATTTCTGGTAGTGGGGGACTGTGTTCGCGCAAGTTTGTTTACTTGTGTTTAAAACAAACAACTTCTCATTATTTTTAAACACCAGGGGCCTATTGCACAAAACTAGGATAAGGGATTAAGCCGGGATATCTTGGATATCCTGTTTCAACTTATCCATGATCCGGTTGCACAAAAGCGGGATAGCGGGGCAGTAGGATATGTTATGGTATAAATTACCATGGAGATTTATTCTGTGGAGTGAGCCTGCTCCAGACCAGGCTAAGTGCCAGGATCTCTATAATCTCATCCCTTATCTCAGTCAGCAGTCACCACAAACGGAAACCAATAGTAATTCCATTGCCCACTACACATTGTTATCACATATAACTAGAACCACTGTCATTATTTAAACGTTTGATCATTAATTTCAATCATTTTGGATAAATTATGATTTTCGATGACGTTGCTATCATTAGATAATTTCCAGTTTCGCATAAACTATAAGGCTATATATAAAATGATGGAATATTAGAGCCACAGAGAAAAAATAAAAATTCACAGACTTCGAGAATAAAGTCACAAATTTACGAGAATCAAGTCATAATATTGTAACCCGTTGTTTTAGAGGAGGAGAGTTGTTAAATTGAGGGCTGTGGAGCATTTTGTGGAATTGTACTTCAGTATAGGTTTCACAAACAAGGAGATACTTAATCTTTTGGCACATCAGCATCACATTGTCAAGTATCAGGACTTTAAAAAGAATATGCAAGAAAATGCATCTTTACCGCAGAAAGAACCAGTGTCATAAATGTATGACTTTCTTTCTTCCTCAGCGTGGCCCTAATACTCCGTCGTATTAAATACACATCCCATATAAATGTAAATACACATCAAAGTTTAACATTATGTTCCTTTATTGAATAAGGATACAGCAAAACAGGTAAACCATCAGCTCCTTTCCAAACTGAAGTCACACAGTGACTCTACAAGATGGAAAGCACAGAATCAAAGCATATTATACAACACAAGAATAAATACACATTCAAAGGTCTGTATATAATACATGTCTGCACACTGAAATAAATGCAGGACAAATCCATACACATCAAATCAACAGTAGCCTCCCTACAAGCTTGTATGCACACAGTATACAGCACAAACATCAAAAGAGGCCAAATCAATTTAAATTAAATGACAAAAAAAAAAACCTAACAAAAACAACACAAATTCCTCTGCCACTGCAGGACATATTTCACTTAAATTTAAAGCATGCATATTAACTAAAATAATTTAACACATATTGGTCCCTGACCAGCCGACCACTGTCGTCATCAGGGAAGATGGCAGGATTGTCCCAGTCCATGGCTGGTGGCACTCTGGGGGCCCTCTCCTTCCTCAGGCATTGTGGAGGACAGCACAAGCCACAGTAATGTCACATGCCTTCAAAGGGCTGACCCTTAATTTCTGAAGACACTGAAAGCGTGCCTTCAGGAGGCCAACGGTCATTTCAACTCTGGCCCTGGTCCTTGCATGGGCATGGTTGTAGGCCTGCTGTGCTTCCTGGGGATCTGTGAAGGGTGTAAGGAGAAAAGTCTGGCAGGCATACCCCCTGTCTCCCAGCAACACACCAGAGAAATCACCTGTCAACACAAAATCTCATCATTACAACTTCATAAACAGAGTGACAGTCTTGACACAGTCATGATGTAAAAAGTGGTTATTAATTATGGGTTGTGTGGCTCACCTTGTGATAGGTGCTGATAGATGTCAGAGGTCCGAAAGACTCTGGAGTCATGGACTGAGCCATGCCATTTTGCCACAACATTGCTGATCAGACAGTCAGCATTGCTACCATCTGAAATCATAAGATGAGGACTATTAAACCAATCAATGCACATCACAAGCAATGTACAGTGTTCATCAATTGACAACATCAAAAAGTTATGTTCACCTGAACATTAATGCTGTGAAAGGATTTCCTATTCACAAAATCCGCCTCATGGGCACCTGAAGGGGATTTTATGTGCAGTCCAGTGCACCAATGACATTGGGGAAACCTGTAACACAAAGTAATGAGTATCCTACTATGACTGTTAACAGTTGTCCTGTAATTTGTAGATTCTCTTACCTGCAATCATATAGAACTCCTCTTTGATGTCACAGTCTTCTGTGGCCAGGGAAGGAGATGAAGACATCTAACAATGCTTTAAGAGCCAGACACACACTCCTTATTGTGCGGCAAACTGTGGCCTTATTCAGCTGTTCTGCATCCCCCACTGAGTACAGGAAGCCTCCACTCGCAAAAAAGCGCAAGGCCACACAAACAATTTGCTCCACACTCAGTGCATGGCTCCGTGCTGTGCGGTGTTTAATCTTGGGACCCAGCAGTCTGCACAGATACCTGATGCTACGTCCCCGATGAAAGAGCGACCGTTTGGAGTTTCAGTAAGCCAGGAAGAAGCGTCACAAAGTAAGACCGATTCCAAATTCAACAGTAATGACCGAGTTGCAGGGTGAAACTAAGTATAGCGTTTGTTAAATACCTAATATCTGTAAGGCCATTTTATCCCATCATTCACCTATTTCTCTTACTAAGAAGTCCAAATACTTAGGAAGAACACACTCGCATTTATCGCCAAACGTGCTAGATGAGCTGTTAATCCGATTTTCAGTTGTATCTCTAGTGTTGTATTGGTGTTTTGTTTATCTTTTATTTATTTTAGTCACTTTTGTTTAATCCCTAGTTAATCAATAATAACCTTAAAGCATCAAGTCTTTGTCCGTGGATATTTCTTCTGTGCAGAATACAAAGATCCCTATTTCAAGAGCTTGTGATCTAAGGAAATGAGACTGATTTATTGAATATTGATTAATTGTTAATTAATTAATAAATGGAGTCATTAACGTGAATTCTATAAAGTTCTGTCTGACCAACAGATGGTGCCCCTTTTTATGAGAGTAGGTATTAAATTTGTATATTAATACACATTGATGTCCATATTTTAATATCATCCTTAGTTTCCTTACATACACAGTTTACGTAGGTACCATTAGGTTACCTTACCTTCCTACAACCCCATTTTGGGCCTTCATATAGGCTGTTTGCTCACTTGACTTAACGAGGATTGGCCCCCTTTTTTTTCTTCTTCTTTTTTTTAAGTATATCTTTATTGTTAATTATGTGTCACATCTTATTCACATATACAATTGTATTTTTTTTAACTCCGCCCCCCCAAAAAAGTTGAACAGTCAGCACAGCACAGTCACTCACAAGTATGGTAGAGTATCATATGGCATTAGTAATGACAATAATTAATAATAATATAAAATCGAGAAATAAGTATACATTACAGTAATTAAGAGATAAGATAGAAAATAGAAAAAGTAAAAAATATAGTAATACAGACAGCAAAACCTCTCCTTTAACATTTAACTGTTATTCTCTGGTCTGGGAAGCACCTTCCAAAATATGTTAGATACTCTAGGTCCTACATAATCTAGAAATGGGGTCCATAAAATCAACCAATTTTCCCTCTGGACCAGTATGTCAAATATTCCATAAAGGTCAAAAGGTCAAATATTACCATATGCCAATCTAAAACTGTAGGTGGCTTTTTTTTAAATCAATTTCAGCAATATAGTTTTACTTGCAGCATATTTAAAAACATTCCACAATTTTTGACAATGAGATCCTTTTATTTGTGATCCAACAACAGACACGTTGGGTCCACTTCCAACTTCTTATTAAAACCAAATCTAATTTCAAAGCCACTTCTACCCAGAAATCCTGGCTATGCACACAGGTCCATACAGTATGTATAAAGCTATCAACTTCCTTATTACACTTGATACACAAAGCTGATTTCTTTGGATCCATCTTATGTCTGAGTTCAGGTGATATCTGACGGTGAGACAGTAACTTAAATTGTGATTCCTTTGCTGTATTGCATATGGATATGTTGTTAGCATGCTCCCATATGTCTGCCTCCATAGCTTTATCTATTACCACCCCAAGGTCCTGAGCCCATGTTTGCATAAATGTATTGTTATTGGATTTATAAAAGGCCTCATAGCACCGTCTTACTATAGTCTTATTGCTATGTATTTTGTATAGTAGTTGTTCAATTGGTGACATTTCCAGAGTAAATTTATGCAGAGTTGGATTCTGTATAAAGCTTCTGACTTATATGAACCTAAAAAAAACTTGTATTTCAATCTTAATTGTTCAAATGACATAATTCTGTTCCCTTCAAATAAGTCTTTCAAAGTTGTGATACCAGCACTTTCCCACAGAGCAAACCCATTATCTGTCATAACTGGGAGAATATCTGTCTTTCTTTGTATTGGAGTAATTGGAGATAAAACACCAGTTCTTTTTTATTTTTTTTATTCAAGATGCGTCATCTTCTTGGAGCTGGGTGAGGAAAGGAGAATAATGATCAATACATTTATGTTACAGTCAGCATACAGTGTGCATTGAAGGCATAACACACCTCCCACTCAAGTTTTTTTATTTCAAGGTCCAATTTTCTAATTGTCCTCTTTTTTATTTCGTACTCCAGTGCAAGGTTTACCATCTTTTGCCTTTTGTACTGCAGGTCGATATCTGCCAGTTGTATTTGGCGCTGGAGGTGGTTGGCATATAGTTGTCTGATCAACTATATTCCATTAATAGTTTCCTTCCATTAATACTCACTATGTTGCCAGGCTGGCTTTCCCCCTGTACAGCATCCGGGTCCTGTTACAGAAATGAGATTTTGTGAGGGCTCCAAATGATGACTCCTCACCATTGTAGACTGAATAGTGCTTTCACAGGCTTGACATGATACCTCATGCCTTCTGGAATCCAGAGAGATGGTCTCCTCATCATCATCGCCATCATCTGCTGTTGCTGCTGCACTGGTGCCTTCACCAGGGGCGTCACTAGACCTAATATTGTACTGGGGCACACCTGGGGCACAAAGAATTCATGAGAGCGCGCAAAGTGCCCGAGAAAAAAAAACATATTCAGCACTTATTTATCATAAAAAAACATAAATAGTTCTTTAAACTATTCAATCATATCAGACTATGTTGTTGTCTAGATCTTTGAGCCTATCCTGCCCAACCAGACTCATACATAGAGGAATAGACAGGACAAATAGACCAATTGTGCTTAGTTCCTGGAGTGATACAGGTAACAGCTGGAAGTCGGGTTTTACTCTACGAAAGTAATAAAATAATGTAAAATCAGATAAAGAAGTAAATATATATATACAAATTATGAACCCACAGATGGGCCAAAAGCAGGCATCTGAGAGAAGGCCGGTTTGTACACTTGGTATTGCTGACATAGAAGTTTGAGAATTATGAAAGTATTCCAGGAAAGGTCCCCACACTTTTTGAAACTTTTCTTTGGAGTTATGGATTGAGTAATTTTTTCAAGATTTAGACACGACATGACATCTCTCAACCACTGAGCGTGGGTGGGCGGGGCAGCATCTTTCCACCTCAGCAATATTGCGCGTCTGGCCAAGAGAGAAGCAAAAGACAGAGTTCGCCGTTTTGCTGGGGTCAGGCGCACACCAGCCTCACCCATGGTCCCGAAAAGAGCGACCAGACGGTTGGGTTCTATGTCCAGGTTGACAATTAGAGACAAGGTTTGGAAAAACTTCCCTCCAGTATTTCTCAAGGCTAGGACAAAACATGTGGATAAGTGAAGCCTCCTCTCTCTTACATTTGTCGCAGCAGGGATCCACATCTGGGTAAAAACGAGATCATTTGGTTTTGGATATATGGGTCCTGTGTACAACTTTGAATTGCAGCAAGCAGTGACGGGCACAAAGAGAAGTTGAATTAATCAATTTAAAGATTGTGTCCCACATTTCCTCTGACAAGGATAGATTCAGATCCTGTTCCCATGCGATTTTAATGTTGTCAAGTGGGGTCTGCCTGATGCCTAGCAGTTTACTATAGATAATGGAGATCAAACCCCTGCGTAATGGCTGTAAATTCAGAAGTGCATCAACAATGTTCACATCAGGTGTCTGAGGGAAGCTTGGTATCTGACAGCGAAGAAAGTGTCTTATTTGTAGATACCTGAAAAAGTGAGTCTTTGGGAGATTGAACTCTCCAGTTAGTTGCTCAAATGATACAAAAGTATTATCTCTGAAAAGATCCCTGAACCTCTCAATACCCAATCTCCGCCATTCCAGGAATGTTGGGTCCAATAAGGAAGGTTGAAAAAGATGGTTAGCGGAAATGGGACTTGAGAGGCAAAAATCAAGGAAGCCAAAGTGTCTCCTGAACTGAGCCCACACCCTCAACGTGTGCCAAACGACTGGGTTATTTATAAGTTTATTTGGTGGGAGAGGAAGTTTAGATCCAAGTGCTGGAACTGAAACGTTTTTAGCAGAACCCAACTCCATTGTCACCCAAGAAGGGCAGTCAGATCGATTGTGAAAATATGACCAAAATGTAAGACAGCGAATCTTGGTTGCCCAATAGTAAAAACGAAAGTTAGGCAGCGCCATACCCCCCTCTCCCCTAGGCCTTTGGAGATGAACCTTATTTAGCCAACGGCACTTTCCTTTCCATATATAGGATGATATAACAGAATCTAATGTATCAAAAAATGATTTAGGAATGAAGGTCGGTACTGATTGGAAAACATACAAGAATTTGGGGAGAATATTAATTTTGATGGAATTAATTCGGCTGACCAAGGATGTAGAAAGGGGTGACCACTGCGTCAGGTACCGTCTTGTGTGGTTCAGCAAGGTAAGAAAGTTTTCTTTGAAAAGACACTTGTGCTTTTTTGTAACTGTGATACCAAGGTAAGTGAATTTGTTTCTCACAATCCTAAAAGGGAAGTTGGAGTAGTCTGGTGCTGGCGTCCCCTCACTGACAGGTTCAGATTTGCTCAAATTTAATTTGTATCCTGAGAACTGGCTAAAATCGTTCAGTAGGGACAACATAGACTCCGCTAGGCCCAGGATGCGAATGTTTCTGCACTCCGCTCCACTTAGTCTGAAGCAACATGAAAATATTACTGTTTATTGCTGTACAAATATGTACATAGTTCAAAGTCTCCTATCTGCATTTTTTTATGGTCTTCAGTTTTCACATGGGATTATAAGAATAGCGAAAGCTGCTCTGTTTACAAAGTTATCCCACCCTTCCTTGTGACAAAAAAGTCACCTGACCAAAAAGCATTCTGTAAGAAACTGACAGGTTTTTTTGTTTTCCAAAAAAAAAAATGTTTTCTTTTTTCCTCATATGGGAGGTTTTGTATTTCTGCCATCGATATTCAAAATCAAATGAGGCAAAAAAAGAAAAAAAAAACATGATTGGGACATCATTCATTGATAGTCAACTCACCTCCGCTCTTGTTCATTAACTTTCATCTCTCCCTCACCTCTTTCAGCACTCTGTTGTTCCACTTTGTCTGGACAGACATGGAAATATATTTTAAAAAATCTAATTGGGGCAACAAAACCTGATATTTTTAGCCATGTTTCTGGTGAATAATACAGAAAGGTTACTATTTTTTCTGGCAACAAAACCAGATGCTTTAGCTGTAGCCATTTTTCTGGTGACAAAACAAGATTATTTTAGTCAAAGACAAACCGATTAACAAGACAAGTCTACTGTGCTTTTTTTCTGTGAAATAAACTTGAATGGTTTAAAAATTTGGCTCACGACTTGATGATAGGGAAAAATGTTTTTCTTCCTGAAGATAGACCATTTGAGAACCACTGCACCATCCATAGGCTGTATCTGTCAACTAACACAAGCTTACTCAAAATCAAAATTGATGGCGCGCAGTTGGCGGAGTGGTTAGAGCGCATGCCATGTACGAACGTACATACGCAGCCGACCCCGGTTCGAATCCCGGCCGCAGGTCCTTTGCTGCATGTCACATCCCCTCTCTCTCTCCTCATGTTTCCAATCTATCCACTGCTAATAAAAGGCGTCTATGCCTCAAAAAAATCTTAGAAAAAAAAATCAAAATTGATGCAGAGGTCCTGAGCAGAACCAGCAGACCATAACCAACATTATGTTTCATGCTGATGAAACTCACTGGAAATTCCCCCGACAGCTCGTACAGCAAATTAATATGGTTGTCTTGATACAAGGAATAACGCTAGCTAACTTAGCATTAACTTAAGACAGACTTATGTCTGCTAGGACTTCACTTACCTCTCTCATTCCTTGCTTTATCCCTGTTGCGGGCAAATAACTTTCTGATATCCATCTAGGAGTTACAGTTCGAGTCAAATCAAAATCAAAATAATATATTTAACAAGTTGTTGTCGGCTAACGTTACCTACCTCACGCAGTGATTCTCATCGCCTGCCTCTCTCTCTCTCGCTCTCTCTCGCTCTCTCGACTTCAGTTGACACAGAAGTATTATCAGCTGAAGTCGCTACACGTGAATAAATTACCATATTAATTAGCCATGTGCGCATTGTTTATGTGGAGTGAATACAGTAGCAATGAATTACCATACTAAGTAGTATGTGCGCTGTAGTCTATGCTATGTAGACTTAAAACTCTGAAGTTATTTTTTTTTATTGGTGAAATTTTTACTGGGGCACTGCAGATCAATACTGGGGCATGTGCCCCAGTGAAATCTGTCTGACGACACACTGGCCTTCACCCTATCACATTTAATCGGATTCATATTGAAGCTAGTAGACAAGACATGCCAGGCCTACAGTATGCCTTTGATGGAGTACTCACTGGATCAGCATCGTCTGGTGCTTGTGCTGGTGGCTCTAATAGTGTGACAGTGCTGCCAGAAACTGCAAGGCAATAGGCAAACCAAAGTCAGACAGTCCAAATTGATTCAATTCAATATGAATGTGGTTGTGTCCCATGTAGAAATGGAAGAATGTACCTTGTATGCTTGTCTCTGTCCCCCCAGGGATCCCCTCCAACACGGGCCTGCCTTTATTTAGCTCGAAGGCTATGTTCTCTGCTGGGGTGAGGTCAGCTTTTGGTGACCCACGCCCGTGCCTTGTATGTGGTGTAGCGGGTTTGACTAGATTTAATGTTGGGGTGCCAGTCAGAGTCAAGTCTGACAAAGTAAAATAAAACAGAAAAAAAATAGTTTAGTTAACCCACACAAAATAATAATCAGACAGGTCACACACAGCAATCAACCACAAAAGCCATCAACCAACCCAGCAATGCGATTTCCCAAAATATGCATTTTCGCAATTATTGTCCACAGTGCAAAAAGGAAGAAGAATGGATGCAGCATGAGTATGCCTCAGTCTGTCTGTTAATCCCTGTTCAGTCCATTTGGGAAAAAACGTTCCAGTATTTCACAAGACCACAGTTCAGTCCAGCACATGCGCCACCACAAAACAACAACTCAAAACTCCGCTCCGGGTTTTACCGCGGGCTCCAGCACAAAATAAGGAAATAAACTCAAAATAACCAGCGTCTCTCGTCGCGGTGTAGCAAAAGAACATACACAAAACAAAAATGCGACCGGGTACTCACGGTACCGAAGTACAGTCAGTTAGTTAGTCAGTCAGCCAGAGTCGGACTTTGCTCCACGGGAACCGGCATCTCCCGACTCCTGAGACAGCTGATCCGACAGGGAAATAACATCCACCAGGCAATCGCAATCGCGCCGACGGAACTCTCGCGACGAGGATTTCAGACCCAAGACGGCTATATCGCGGACTTCAAAACGTGCTTAATGCCGCTGTCATACTTCTTCTTCACGGACTCTCCTTGTCACTCTTCTCCTTTCACCGGGGACTTGCACTCATTTTAAATTCATTCAAAACTGCCGGGGATCGGTGGATTATTTCTATTGGAGTAGGAGATGAATGTGGGTGGATGACGGAGAAAGCCATGAATGGAGGTGTGTTTAATAAGGGGCGGGCGCTACACTCCTCCCCCCTTAGCAGAAGCCGACCAAAGGTAAGGCGCATTAGTTGTCCTAGTGTGGGTGTTCACACAGAATCACATCCTAGTTTATTGTTTAATGGATGTTATGGTTTAATGGATGTTGGTTTTGTAACCACAGTCATTGTCGGAGTCAGAGGTATTGTCAGAATTGTAATTTTGTGGTTTCTCTGCAGATCCTTTCATCCATCCTCCATTAGAGTTAGAACAGGAGGTGTCTGCGAACCCAAGGAAGTCCTCTTCATCCGAGTCCTCGTTCAATATTTCAAGAAGGTGTTTTTTCTCCTGTTCCTGTAGGTCCTGAGCAGTCGGGTAGCAAGGTTTGAGACGGGAAATGTGGACAACTTTTAAGTCTTGGCCTGAATTTTCTAAAACAACTTTATAATTCACAGGCCCAACTTGTTCCACTACCCGATACGGCCCTTGCCATTTTGGGGCTAATTTGGCGGCAAATGATTTTTCAGCCTTGGAGAGAGGATGGGCTCTCAACCAGACTCTGTCCTGTTCCTGAAACTCAAGGTCACGTCGGTGTTTGTCATAGTTTATTTTCTGCCGTTGACGAGCAGAGTCCAGATTTTTTTCAACAAAGGAACAGAGATCTTTTAGCTGTGTGATTTTGGTGTATGGAGGGGTGTCAGGAGCAGTTTCCTGAGGTTGCAACATTGCATCAAGAGGTCCTCTGAGGGAGCGACCGAGATTAAGCTCTGCAGGAGAAACGCCTGTTGACTCCTGGACTGCAGAGTTAATCGCGAACCGGAACTCAGACAGGTTCTTGTCCCAATGTTTATGATTGTCACCAACATAGGATGCTATCATTGATTTTAGGGTACGGTTCACTCTCTCTGTAAGGTTAGTTTGTGGATGGTACGCAGATGTTAACTTGTGTCCCACATTCCAGGTCCTGCATACAGTTTGGAAAATGGATGAAACAAACTGTGTTCCCTGGTCCGACAGGATGTAGTCAGGAATGCCCCACCTGGTCAAGATGTCTTTGACCATGACCTGAGAGATGGTTTCCGCAGTGGCATTTCGGATGGGGAACAGTTCAACCCACGGGAGAAATAATCAACAAACACAAGGAGATAAACGTTTTGTTTGGAGCTTTTGGGAAAGGGACCCATCAAATCCACTCCCAGCATTTCCCAGGGGCGGTGAGTTTGGGTTTGTTGGAGTTTTCCTGCAAGTTTTTTGTTTTCTGGTTTGTAACGTTGACATGTGTAGCAGTTTTTTACATGTTCTCTGACATCCCAGCTCAGCTTTGGCCAGTAGACAAGATGTTGTAGTCTTCAGTAGGTTTTGTGCCTGCCAAGATGTCCAGAGAGGGGATCTTGGTGGAAGTAGTCCAGTAACTGTGAGCGGAAGCTAGGAGGTATGTAGAGTTGGTAGATGGTTTTGTATGGGAGGGTGACGAGACGGTAGAGGAGATCATCCAGGATGATGTAGGAAAGGTTTGAATTAATGACTTGTCCAGTTTCTACTACTTTTTGATATAGAAGCTGACATTCTGGATCTTCCTGTTGGGCCTTCCACAGGGCCTCAATTGAGATAGGAAGCTCTTTTGATGGTTTTGGAGGGGCAGATGTGATGGTAGCACACACAGGTACGGTTGTATGGATGGATTCTGTAGGAGCTCGGGAGAGGGCATCCGGTACAGTGTTGTACTTTCCCTTTCTGTATTCAACAGTGAAGGAGAATTATTGAAGCCGGAGTGCCCACCTGATGAGTTGTGTGCTGGGTTTGATGGTTTTGAACACCCATATAAGAGAGGCATGATCTGTAACCACAGTGAATAGTCTACCTTCCAGGTAAGTTCTCCACTTCTCAACTGCCCACACCACTGCCAAACATTCTAGCTCAGTGGCAGCATAGTTTTTCTCTGCAGGGTTTAGACTGCGGCTGGCAAAGGCGAGGACTTCCTCAGTTCCATAATTGGATTTCTGGACAAGCACAGCCCCAAGTCCAATCTCACTGGCGTCGGTGTATACCACAAAGGGAGCATTGAAGTTTGGATGGCCCAGGACAGGTGGTTTAACCAGGTGATTTTCCAGGGTAATAAATGCTGTTTGGCATGCAGGTGACCATTGGAATTTTGCTCCTTTTTTCTCTAGGGCATTGAGTGGTTCAGCAATCTGGGAAAAGTTGGGGACGAATCTGTGATACCACCCAGCCATGCCCAGGAACCTTTGTAGGGCTTTCAGGTTGGTGGGTGCAGGGAAGTTCTGCACAGCCTCAATCTTGTCTGGGTCGACATGGCCTCCTGTAGCAGAGACAATATGGCCCAGGAATTTCAAAGAGGTTCTGAACAGTTTACTTTTTTTCATGTTCACCGAGAGGCCTGCATTTCGGAGTTTGTCCAGGACAGCTTGGACATCATAAGAATGCTGTTCCCAGGACGAAGAGAAGATGATAATGTCATCTAAGTAGACAAAACAGATGATTCCCTTCAGCTCTCCCAGTGCTCTCTCCATGAGCCTCTGGAAGGTGGCAGGGGCATTCCTAAGTCCAAATGGCATGACTTTTAATTGGAACAGTCAATGAGGGCATATAAAGGCTGTGATTTCCCTCACCTCTAGATCCATCTCCACTTGCCAGTAGCCACTATTTAGGTCTAGTGAAGAGAAAACAACAGCACCTGAGAGACTATCCAATATCTCCTGGATTGTGGGAATGGGATAAGCATCAGTGACTGTATTATCATTCATTTTTCGGTAATCAACATAAAACCTTGGTTTCCCTTCTTTTTTGGGAATCAGGACCACAGGCGAGGCCCATGCAGAACAAGAAGGTTCAATGACGTCATCTTGTAGCATGTTCTCGATGAGTTCCTTCATCACCTTTTGTTTAGGAGGGGAGACTCGATAGGGTTTCTGTCGAATGGGTACAGGATTGGTGAGAAAGATTTGATGCTTTAATATCTCAGTACGTCCTACTTTGGTTGTACACACGTCAACATTGTTAAGTAACAGGTTGTGTAACTGAGGTTTCATGTGCTCCTCCAGGTGAGACTCCTGAACTGCCCTCAGCATCAAGTCTGAGTCTTCCAAAGGAGTCTGTGTAGGGAACAGTGCAGTGGCCGATGGAGCTTCCACAGAAAAGAAGGCAATAGAGTTGTCAGTCTCCCCCTCCCCAGAAAGAGAGGACTCTGCACAAAAGTAGAATTTCTTTTCCACATTATCCCGGAACCAGTACATCCCCCCCGCTACATCAAGCTGCATACCAGTAAAAAACACGATGTCCAAACCAAGTAGGGCAGAAAAAGCCAGAGTCCTGGAGTCTAGGACCACCATAGTTACCAACCAGGTTTTATCCTGCAGGCTCATTTCAAGCTCTACCCACCCAAGGGGTTTCCTGGGTTGACCATCAGCAAGGTAAAGAGGGTCACCAGTCCATGGGGTAAGTTTATCATCTGCAGTTTTGACATTGTTCCAGACATGTTCATTTAGCAGAGTATATGTGGAACCTGTATCAACAACAGCTTTTCCTGTCCAGTTCCTTACAGTCAAGGGCACTTTCAGCTGTCGTGGGAGGGCTGTATCAGTGCTTCCTCCGGGGTTGCTGAACTTTTTCAGGCCCTGCACAAAGAGATGTGAGGTGACACATGACGGTGATTGAGCTGAATGGGTCACAGCGTTCACTGAAGAATGGTTCTGGGGATTTGAAGAGTCAAATGGCTGTGGGTAGGTTTGATTAGAGTGGTTTTGACGATGGTGGGGTCGCTGAGAATGATGTGGCTGAGGGTGTTGTTGCTGCGGATGGGATTGTTGAGGGTGGGAGTGCTGTGGGTAGGATTGTTGCGGGTGAGAGGGTCGCGGATGGGACTGCTGAGGGTGGGATTGTTGTGGGTAGGATTGTTGCGGGTGAGAGGGTCGAGGGGGGGACTGCTGAGGGTGGGATTGTTGTGGGTAGGATTGACCAGGGGGCTTTGATTTCTTGAACTGATAATAATTTGGGCATGAGTATGGAGCATGGCTGCCTTTACATCTCCAACAGTAAACCACAGGGGGAATGTTGTCTTTCTGCGGTGGTGGGTCATTAGCAGTAAACATCTCCACTTTCTCTTTTTGTTTCACAATCTTTTTTGTCCGCTGTTCATAGTTAGTCTGACTCGCCCTGTCCTTTTCCAATTGTTGTCCGAGCCTCACCAGTTCATCCACTGTCGTTACTCTGCCTCGGAGCTGGCTTGCCATATGGGGATTGATGTTTCTGAAAATCAGCTTTAAGACTGCGTCTTCCTGAATTTCAGGCTTCCATCTCTGACACAAGGAGCGATACCTGAAAGCAAAATCTCTAATACTTTCACCTTTGCCTTGAACTATTGTCCTCACTCTCTCTTCATAATCTTCTGACAGAAAGGCAGCACAGAACTTCTCTTGAAAGTCTGACCAGGTATGCGTGCTCAAACGTACCACATCCCACCAGTCTCTCGCTGTTCCATGTAGAACATTTCTCAAGGTTGCCATCAACTCCTCATCCATCAGCGGATTTAAAGCAAGAAAATCATTACATTTCTCCAAGTACAAAAGGGGATCTGGTTCATCCTCCATCTTTCCAAATGATGGAAACTGCAGTTTTACAGGACATTTTCCTGTTAACCGTGCCCTGGCCTCAGACAGAACAGGAGAATCCTCAGGAGACTGAAGCACACCTGCCTTATCCGTCAGAACAGTAGATTGGAGGCGCTGCCTCTGAGCCTCCTCCAACCGAACATTTTTTTGTGCTGCTTGAACAGGGACTGGTGCAAGTACAGATACATTAAAGGTTTGTTTCATTGTACCCAATTCCTGGGACATGGAATCCATATTTTGGGACAATTTCCCCATATCATCCTGCAGGTGAAGAACTGAGTGTGCGATTGGGGTCATGAACTCTTTGATGTCCTTTAAAACCTCTGTATGATGGTGTTTTAAGCGCCAGTTACGGTTTGCTGCCAACTCTCTCGACAGACATGTTGATTGTTTGTCCAGAGTTTCATGTAAGTACTGAAAGCGTTGTGCATATGTTGCTGTGACATCTTTAAATAAAGTTGTAACTGTTTTTTCAAGCTCCTCCTTGTGTTGTTTTTGTGTTTCCATTAGAATTTGAAATTGTTCCTCCAACGTTGTTTTTATTGTTTTATCAGTGTCGACTGATAAACCATCCTGATTTCCAACTTCATCTTGAGATGCCACTGCCAGAGGAATGAGAGGTTGAGACAGATCCGGGTTCAATGTAAAACATAAATCCATATCTAATAAGGAATATGCAGTCCTTTTCTCTGCAGATGGCTGAGTTTGACTGCAGTCTTGCTTTGCTGAGGCCATTTCAACAGGTGTTGGCAATTTTTTTTTCACAAATCCAGGGTTTTAGTGAATCCAGACCTCTGGGGTGCCATTTTTCCTAAGCCAGGGATTGTGGGTTCAGGTCCCATCTGGGGTGCCATTTTTGTAGCGGGTTTGACTAGATTTAATGTTGGGGTGCCAGTCAGAGTCAAGTCTGACAAAGTAAAATAAAACAGAACAAAAATAGTTTAGTTAACCCACACAAAATAATAATCAGACAGGTCACACACAGCAATCAACCACAAAAGCCATCAACCAACCCAGCAATGCGATTTCCCAAAATATGCATTTTCACAATTATTGTCCACAGTGCAAAAAGGAAGAAGAATGGATGCAGCATGAGTATGCCTCAGTCTGTCTGTTAATCCCAGTTCAGTCCATTTGGGAAAAAACGTTCCAGTATTCCACAAGACCACAGTTCAGTCCACTTGGGGAAAAATCCGTTCCAATATTCCACATTACCACAGTTCAGTCCAGCACATGCGCCACCACAAAACAACAACTCAAAACTCTGCTCCGGGTTTTACCGCGGGCTCCAGCTGAAAATAAGGAAATAAACTAAAAAAAACAGCGTCTCTCGTCGCGGTGTAGCAAAAGAACATACACAAAACAAAAATGCGACCGGGTACTCACGGTACCGAAGTACAGTCAGTTAGTTAGTCAGTCAGCCAGAGTCGGACTTTGCTCCACGGGAACCGGCATCTCCCGACTCCTGAGACAGCTGATCCGACAGGGAACTAACATCAACCAGGCAATCGCGCCGACGGAACTCTCGCGACGAGGATTTCAGACCCAAGACGGCTATATCGCGGACTTCAAAACGCGCTTAATGCCGCTGTCATACTTCTTCTTTACGGACTCTCCTTGTCACTCTTCTCCTTTCACCGGTGACTTGCACTCATTTTAAATTAATTCAAAACTGCCGGGGATCGGTGGATTATTTCCATTGGAGTAGGAGATGAATGTGGGTGGATGACGGAGAAAGCCATGAATGGAGGTGTGTTTTAATGGATTGGTGTGTAGCAATAGGGGGCGGGCGCTACAGTGGGTTTTCTTTTTCACTGCTAAAACAGTACAGACAATATGTGAGCAGGCACCTTCTGGGTACAATTTATGCTTGTGCATTGTTAAGTATTAGTCAGGGCCCTTACCATTCTGCAGAATGTTCTTGTATTTGATTTTGACTTGCTGCCATGTCCGTTTTGGCCCAGTCATGTTTAATCTACATCACACACACACACCACACACTCCACACACACACGTAGAGCAAACATAAGAAAAGAGAAACTTTATTTATCCTCAAAGGAAATTCAATGAAGTCAGTGAAAAAGCGACCTTGGGTCCTGTGAAAGGTGCTATATAAATTAAACTATTATTATTATGTCATCTATTTATCAAAGAGTTATACAGTCTGATGGAGTTACATTTACACAGTTTCACTCATATCTGCAGTCCATTTCAATTAAAAATTCAACTGATGCATAATCAAAGTACAACTGCGTTGGAGATGTGAACTATTTGGATTGTAATTGTGATGTTTCAGCGGAGCGGTATGTGTGTAAATGTGCACTACTTACGCATTCAGGCGGTCAGCAATACATTGCCACGTTTTTTCTCTTGCCTTTATAACTGTGGCGGTGTTGCCTTTGTTTTTAATTACGTGTTTTACCTCCTCGTATGCCTCCATGAGGATTTCTGCCTCTGGCTGGGAAAAGTATGCTGCTCTTTTTGCCATGGTGAATCAGTGAATCTGTGATCGGCAGCGGGGTCTATTTGAGGGAGCCGTGAGTGCGCACTTATCCAGGATTGCTTTCACCTGGCTTGATGAATCCGTGTCTGCTCATCCTCGTTTGGGCTTTGTGCAACAAATTAAGCCTGGACGCTCTTGTTTTGGATCGATTGAGCTCAGCTCAGTCACTTATCCTGGATGTCTTAATCCTAGTTTTGTGCAATGGGCCCCTGGTCTTTAAAAATAATGAGAAGTTGTTTGTTTTAAACACAAGTACAAGGGGAGAGCACGAACGCAGTGCCCCACTACCAGAAATTATGCAGTCGAGATTCCCACATTTGGGGAATTCGCAGTGGTCAGCTCAACCGGAGTGCAATGGCTGGGCCTCGCCCTGGGTGAACCACCTTCTTGATAATGGTATCTCCCCTGCCAGGTAAGTATAAATTGGAGGCGTTAAAGCCAGGTCCCTGATTCCCACAGACAGCACTCTGGATGACGGTTCCTACAACACACCATACCAGAGTCTGTTTCTTTAGCAGTAATCCACCATGGCAAACTGGTCCCACCCATGAGGCCACACCCACTTCTCCCTGCCATCAGATTCACCAGTGATTTGTGTAATTTCACCAAGATTAACATTTACTGCTACTATTGTGCACTGCCAAAGAAAACAAAGGACACAGAATAGAGTTTTTTACATGCATGCTGACTGAAATCATTGAAGTTTTCAGGCTGCAGAGCGGTTAATGGTTTCCTGGTGTTTAAAAATAAGGAGAAGTTGTTTGTTTTAAACACAAGTACAAGGGGAGAGCGCGAATGCAGTCCCCCACTACCAGAAATTATGCAGTCGAGATTCCCACATTTTGTGAATTTGCAGTGGTCAGCTCAACCGGAGTGCAATGGCTGGGCCTCGCCCTGGGTGAACCACTTTTTCACTTCACTTTTTAGAAGCTTTATTGATTTCAGACAGAGGTTTTTCAAACCATACATATCAATTTTTCTCTTTACAACAAACAACGTTTAACAATAACACCCATATTACAACCATTCATTTAATCTATTTAAAACCCATTTAATTTCAAATACATCCAAAGTTTTTTTTAATTAATTTATTTATTTTTATACAGAGCCATCTTTGATTTTCCATCCGGAGTGCGGTGGCTGGAGTGAATCACTTTTTACTTTCTTTTCTTTTTTTTATTATTATTTTAAACTTTGATTTCAGAAAAGGTATTTCAAAAACACATACATTTTTCTTTTTACAAAGCAGGTTTAAAAAACAACACCCATGTTACAACCAACAACTTAGTCTACTTAAAACCCATTACATTTAAAGTGCATCCAAAAGTGTTTTTGTTACAGAGCCAGCTTTAATGTTCCATAATTTTGAGATTATTTCATCATCATACTTCATTCTGTCTCTAAGTACATAGTCCCGGGCTATTGTAAATCCAAGCTTTACTACAGAGTCTGGTGACTTGTGGCATGTCTTAAAGGCCATTAAGTTCCTGCATCTCCATTTTCCATCTTTAACACAGTTTATTGCTGCCCACCATCTATCATGTTTGTCATGTTCATTCGGGGCAAGGTCACCATACAATACATATTGTTTATTTGGGCTTCTATACAAATCCGTTAACCATGGCTTCAGGATTACCCACACCTCCTGTGTGAAGGAACAGGACCAAAAAAGGTGAGAAACAGTTTCCTCAGAATGACAATTTAATCTGGGGCATTCAGCAGTGCGTGAGCCTTGCCTCTTCTGCAGGAAGGCTTTTGTTGGGAGACAACTATGTACTGTTTTCCATGCCAAATCCTTATGTACATTGAACAGGAAGGGTGAGTTAACATTTCTCCACACTTGGATGCACTTGCTTTCTGGTAAGGTCCTTACTGGTATTAGGCTTGGAGTCAGAGGTGAGAGACTCTTTTCGACAATAATCCTGTTTAAACAATGTACATTTTTTTAGGTTGGCCAACTTGAAGAGGGTCTAGGCTTTACCATATAATGCTGGCCTTGTTTCTGCATGGGGAGTGTCTAGAGGAAGTATTTTACCCATCCCACAAAGTATCTGTTGGCCCACCCAGAACCTAGCAAAGTTTGTCTCGAGACTGCACCCTGGAGAGGATTGTGAAACAAAACCCATTCAAAAATGTGGGGGAGATTCACAAAGAGTGGACTACAGCTGGAGTCAGTGCTTCAAGAACCACCACGCACAGACGTATGCAAGACATGGGTGTCAGCTGTCACATTCCTTGTGTCAAGCCACTCTTGAACAAGAGACAGCGTCAGAAGCATCTCACCTGGGCTAAAGACAAAAAGGACTGGACTGCTGCTGGGTGGTCCAAAGTTATGTTCTCTGATGAAAGTAAATTTTGCATTTCCTTTGGAAATCAAGGTCCCAGAGTCTGGAGGAAGAGAGGAGAGGCACAGAATCCACGTTGCTTGAAGTCCAGTGTAAAGTTTCCACAGTCAGTGATGGTTTGGGGTGCCATGTCATCTGCTGGTGTTGGTCCACTGTTTTCTGAGGTCCAGGGTCAACGCAGCCGTCTACCAGGAAGTTTTAGAGCACTTCATGCTTCCTGCTGCTGACCAACTTTATGGAGATGCAGATTTAATTTTCCAACAGGACTTGGCACCTGCACACAGTGCCAAAGCTACCAGTCCCTGGTTTAAGGACCATGGTATCCCTGTTCTAACTTGGCCAGCAAACTCACCTGACCTTATCCCCATAGAAAATCTATGGGTTATTGTGAAGAGGAAGATGCGATACGCCAGACCCAACATAACACCTGACCAGTGCCACAGACTGATCGACTCCATGCCACGCCGCATTGCTGCAGTAATTCAGGCAAAAGGAGCCCCAACTAAGTATTGAGTGCTGTACATGCTCATACTTTTCATGTTCGTACTTTTCAGTTGGCCAACATTTCTAAAAAAACTTTTTTTGTATTGGTCTTAAGTAATATTTTAATTTTCTGAGATACTGAATTTGGGATTTTCATTAGTTGTCAGTAATAATCATCAAAATTAAAAGAAATAAAGATCCATCCATCCATCCATCCATTGTCTACTGCTTATCCTATATTCAGGGTCACGGGGGGGCTGGAGCCGATCCCAGCTATCATTGGGCGAAGGCAGGGTACACCCTGGACAGGACGCCAGTCTATCGCAGGGAAGAAATAAACATTTGAAATATATCAGTCTGTGTGTAATGAATTAATATAATCTACAAGTTTCACTTTTTGAATGGAATTACTGACATAAATCAACTTTTTGATGATATTCTAATTATATGACCAGCACCTGTATTGTATTCCTTAGTCAGAATGATGGACCCCTTCCCTCCAGAAAACCCAATGATGGCCAGTGGTCCAAACAGTTTATTATATACATATTTATCCATTTTCTCTATTAGAAACAAAGATATGTATGGTTTTACAGACAGAAAATGTGCTGGCATAACTTCAAGTCCACTACATTACTCGAACCTCACTCACACAATAGCATCAACTATAATGATCTTTAAAATCTATCAAAAGACCATAAGTCTAGGAATAATAAAAGACTTCCCAATCGAACAGAAGCATATCTGGAAGCGAATACATTGAACTGTAAATCACCAAGAACAGATAAACAGTTCCCAACTCCCCTGTGGAATCCGGCCATATTCGAGGATATAAAATGTGGGCTTACATACGTGAATCACAATGCATCACACCCTGTCAAATCCTGCATCATATTTAATGGCTGTTGTCATGACGTTTTTGAAAGACTCATAGTCTGACATGTGTGCAACAGGGAATGTTATGGTATCTGTGCAAGCGCTGACTGTTGGGTAACAGATTGTGTGGTTAGGCATCTTGTGACAGTCATGGTCAAACTTCACTGTGATCTTAAAGTTCTGGCGATCAGAAAGAAGAAGATGTCTGTGGGCTTGACCCGTAATCCACTGCATCACTGAGGGTACAGTTATGGTGTCTTCAGACGTGGCATCTGGTTCAGCAACTTCAAAAAAACAAAAACTCCAGTGAGTATATATATTGGCTTACATATGATGTAATGCTCATTAAAGCATTTTAACACCGTAGCTCACACACCAGACTGGGTTGCTATGGAGTGACAAACCCTCATGCCAAAATTAAACTAACCACCCTCTGGAATGGCGGCCCAAATATGACTACCCTATGGAATCCGGACATATTTGAAATCTGGCGGGACCGGTAATTGAATCCAGGTCTCTGGTGGGCAGCTGCATCAGACACCTGATACTTCGATCACTACACCACTGCGGACCCCTAGAGGGGAAATCTTAAATCACAATCAACACTTTCAATGACTAGTTGTATACATACCTTCCAGCTCGTGCAGGAAGTCTTGAAAGTGTTCAAGGATCTGGGTCTCCTTGTGGTGCTTGTTGCAGCCCCTTTCGCTCATCTCAGGTGCCAGATGGGAAGTGATGTAATGAGAGTCCACCTAAGATCAAAACATAATGAAACTCATTACATTGTTCTAAAAGTATCCGAAGAAGCAGCAAAAAGGAAGAAAGGACATACCATTGTATAATAAAGAGATGGTCCAAGGCAGCTATTCAAGAAAGTGTATAACGCTTTAATTTCATGTGGCTTATATCATCAAATCATCAATATGTTTTAGCCTGATGTCAGTTTTCATGAGGATGTAAGCCGCCTGAAATAAAGGCATTTTAAACATTCTTGAAGAGTTGCTTTGGACCATATTTTTCTCTTTCACCTTGGATACCTCACCTTGATTCTAATGACCACCTTCATGTTTTTCGTTAAGTTTACCTGAGAAAGGAATGCAGCCCTCTCCTTCCTCTTTTTTCATGAAGGAAATACCATGACCTACAACTATGCAATAGCAACACTATTGGACAGCATACCGACTCGTCGTCTCCGGCGACAAACAGACTGCGGCACTCTTCCGTCTTTGCCTGCATCACTTGGGAGAAGCTGTAGATGTCCAAGCCCTCACGGAGTTGCTGAAGCATGGGCATTCTTTTCGTCATGACATGCAGACCGATTGCTCTGAATACAAAAAACAATATTTTTTACAGTGCGCCTACCTTAGAATGTTCTCTTTGTGTTCCATGTCAATCTTGCCAGTATAGCCACAATCCATAATGTCTGCAATGTAGTCGGTCATGTCGGACACCTCTGCAACCTTAAACGCAAATTAAGAAAAAAGTTTACAAAGAGCTGATTCAACTGTAATATCATTATCGAGGATAGTGTGGTGAACTTGTATTGTATAATACAATAATCAAAACATCTAAAACTGTTTTATAATCCAGTCAGTCCTAATTTAAACACACTGTTGTTATTAGCACATGGATAAGCTTGGGTCCAGGACGTGATCCAATGAGAGCTTGCCAGATACTAGAAAGTCGTAGCACCACAGCTGGAGGAAACGTGGTGTAGGTCCACCTTGGGCAATGCTTGTAGCAAAGATTTCACCTGCAATCCTATAAAAGAGCACATGAGAGTTAATACAGAAAGACAAATAACTTCCAGCTTTTTAATCACTAGGCTAAAGATTTTAACAAAGGCTACAAGTTCATGAAAAATCCATCAAATGCCATCACTGCAAATACCTGAAGTGTCACGGTTCTGCCGGGACAGTCTGGGGTTTTGTGCCTGTTTGTGTGTTTTTCCCTGTCTGTCTTCCCCCTCCTTTCCTCTCCCTCACCGGCCCCTCCTCGGGCTGTGTCCGGTGGGCGTGCCGGCAGCCGAGACAGAGTAGGCGCACCTGTTCCCATTCAGCTCATCAGCTCCAGCCTACTTAACCCTGGGGTGCAGTCGAATAGTCAAAAAATAAGGTCCTAACTCCTATTCCTTGACCTCAGGGGAAAACGTCACAGGGTTAAGGAAAGGCGATAGGAGAACTCAAAAGGATTTAGGAAAAGTCGACCGCAGTGCTCAGAGAATTCGACCAGACTTTCACTAAGCTACGTCATTAAAACGCGGCCGCTGATGATTGACAGCTGATGATCGGCACCGGAGATTGACGTGCGTCTGCGCTGGAGAAACTACAATAATGGACTACAAAAAATGCATCGTCCACTTCTCCACATGTTGGTTTTATAAGCAGCTGGTTCACTGACCGGCTTCAGGTCCAGCAGCTCCTCCTTCCTGTTTGACCGGTTGCTTTATTTACGTTTCATTTGTGGTTTTAGTTTCGTCTTTGTCAAGTTTGTGATATGATTGAAATAAATAAAAAAAATACCATTCAATTATTATCACTGTTCATACACATTTATCAACACTATTCCAATTACTATATGTCTGCATGAAAGTAATTGTTAAATATGCAAATGCACATATCGTTTGTTTTCATGAACGGCCGAGGTGTGCGTCACTTTAAATGTTGGTCTCGCAAAGAACTGTGGGTCGGCGTAATCTCCTTTCCTTTCGCATAGGAAGGTCCGTTGCATCCTATGCTAAAGGAGCTCTGAAAGGAAGCATTGGAGCTCCTTTCCTTTGCATTTAGAGAATCCGAACGGCTCTTATCATGGCGGCCACTTGTTTACTTCCGGGTCACTTCTTCAGTTAGGAACCTTCCTAAGCAAAAAAGACTATTCGACTGCACCCAGTGTCTCTCCACCACTTCATCGCCAGATGATTCAGTCCCTACGGTGATGGTGACGTGCTCCGTATCGCTCTCTTTGTAAACCTGAACGTACTTCCGTGCACCGTAGCTGTTTCCGCTAACGCCTGTCTTGTGGCTTCACTCTCCAGGAAATCCCCAGCGCTTCTCCTCTGGACTCCTGCCTACCTGCCTGCTCGTCTCCTCGGCTGTCGACCTGCCCGCACGGCCACGTCACCCGCACCAGCTCGCCGCACTATTACCTGTTGTAAATAAACACTTTAAACCTGCCGCTCAGCCTCTGGGGCCTGTACTACGAAGCGAGTTCAACATATCCAGGGTATCTTTCGGAGATCCAGCTTAAGTAACCCTAACAAAGGCAATCGGAGATAAGCGGTCACACAAAGCTGGTTATCAACTCGTTAACTCAACCCAGGGTTTACCTGTCCAGCTATGAGCGTGTGCACATGAAAGAGGCGGCGTTTGCAACATTTGACCAATCACAAACATGGATCAGTTTACGGCAGCGGAGCGGCGTATTTCACGTACGAGGAGCGAACCATAATCTTACAGAAATAAGAAGAAGTTAAACATATAATGCAGGCAACAGTTTCATCTGCCAAATGCAGGAAGGACAACTGGCAAAAACTCGCCGACTGTGTGAATGCATAAGGCGTATAAACAGTATTAGTAGTGACTGATTTGATGACAACCGTAACTTTGCTGATAGCTTCGAATCCGCCCTGCGGCTGTCTTTTAACTCATGTCGTCACTTTCTCTTGTCCCTTTAACTCTTATGATGTCCTTCAGCAATAAAAGGCCGAACACATAACTTTAAAATAATGAATTTGTTCCTTGGATGTATTCTTATAACGTGGTTTATGACAATATCAGCCTAATTCTTTCAGCTGCAATCCCGGCGGTGTAAAACGGACTTGGGAGCAAGTCAAATAAATATAAAAACATAATTCAAAGTGGTAAGTAGGCTGCACGCTGACACAGAAACGTCTTTCCCTCCGATGAGAATCTGTATCTCTCATAAAAAAAACATTGTCAGGGACAGAAAAAGGGTTTTGCCGGTCTCTGTACACTCTATAGTTCTCCTACGAGACCCTCTCACGATCCACCGAGCTTCTTTTTTTTTATATATATCCGAGCACCAAGAGAGCTGATTGGTCAGTCGGCGGTGTGTTTCTCCACGTTGATCTCTTATCAGGAACATAACCTGCTCCGGAGCAGGTTAGCTCCACAGCGTAAGTTACCATGGCGACCTACCCCAGTAAGAAGTGAACCAGCGTCGTAGGACGGAAAACCCAGAGTTAACGCTTAAGTTACCTCGCTAAGCCCAAATCCTGCTTCGTAGTACAGGCCCCTGGTCTCTCAGTCCGGGTCCACAGACAAACACAACATGAAGAGCTCTTCATCAAAGTCATTCACAGAATATTTGGGCATTTTGGACTTCCCACCTTCAAAAAGGCGTTGCTCAATCCCAGATACCCTTGCTTAGAATGAACAACAAAACAATTAAAACCATTAGACAAGACACCACAAATGTTATACTGTAGAATATTGTCAAATTGGTTTTTAAATGCATTTCCTCTTTTTAAAAGTAATTAATGGATGGCCACTACTCACTGGTCAGAAACTCTTTTCTAAGGGCCCCTGTATCAATCCCTGCCTCTCCAAGGAATTTGATCCACAAGGGATTAAGTGGTGTAGCCTTTTTATTGCGCTTCCATAACTTCAGACCTCTGTTGAGCATATTATCTCGAGACACACAGAGCTCAAAGGTCTTGCTGGTATCCACTTTTGATTTGAGCCACATGATCACATCTTCCTCACTGTGAAAAAAAAACACATCTGAATAACCCTCTCATTGTATACAAATACAGTAAGGTAGAGGTCTCACCAAAATTAAAATTCAACCATTCTCTAGTCACCCTTGTGTCCATGGAAAGGCAGGTTAAGGCAGCTCCAATTGCACAAGGGTGTCTAGATAATGGGTGCATTTTCATTTTTTAATGAACAATCCCTTAAAAGCTACATGAATAAAAACTCGGACTTACCATGAGATATCATCTGTCTCAGTATGGAGTTCCCTCTCAGGTGAGGTTGTGTCCTCAGTTCTATAAGAATAAAGGCATTAATGTACTAACAAATCCAGTCCATATCAGCTCTCCCCATATCATTCAACAAAAATAATTAAATAATTAAAGCAATACATACAACATCCTGAGTGCACACAGCAAGACACCCCACCCCTCTCCCCGTAGAAGAAGGCAGAGCTTGAAGAAATAGGTAACCATTACCTTTGGCCACAATGGCTAGCATGTTCCTCGATAAGCAGGACGGGGAAGAATATGCCACATATAGGACACCGGACATCCTCTTCCTGGATGGACAGAGAAGACACTGTATTTATCTCTGTGAAGAAATTCTGGTGTCCTCTGACAATCACAGGACAGTTCAGTACAAACAAAGGGAATAAATACAAGGCGTTAACATCTCCTACATAGGAGACAACTTCTCAAAAATGGTTAGATATGTAAAAGTTACTCCACCTGCTGAGGGCAGTGGTCCTCTTCAGTCGTCTGCACTGGAACTGGAGTTTGCAAAACTTGAGGAAATTGGACATCGTCGTTGTCATCATCAGAGATCATCTATAAGATTAAAGCACATTTCAAGTTTAAGACATTCATACACAGTTAATTTTACAAATTGAATATCCCAAATTCTAGAAAAAAAGTTCACCTCCAAGTCTGGGCTGGTGTGGCTAGCACATTTACGGTCATGTAGAGCCAACATTTGGAGAGGCATCTCTGCAAAACAGTGCTTGCAGTTGGCCTTGGGCATCAAAGCAAACTCTGGAGCATTTGCTGGGAGTGGCGAGAGGTCCAACTCATCCTGAAGAGGCACTATGTAAAGAGTGCATTTCCCACCACCTGAAACATTCCGGAGCATAGCACCAGTGTAGCCCTCAGCCTCCAAGGGGATTGCGGACATTTTTCTCCTCCCATTTCCACCTGGTAAAATTAAACATGATTGTAAAAATGGATATGTGGAATAACAAATAATATAGCATTTATATAGTACTTTTCCATCAATAAGAAGTTTGAGGTGCTCAAGGCGAAGGGGGGTGGCACATCACAACCAATGTGTAGCTCCCACCTGGATGAACGCTCACCACACATCAGCTAGTGACGAGGTGAAGGAGAGGTAATAAGGGAGTTGAGGACCCAGATGTATGTTACCATTCGCTGTTGCATTACCTATTTTACATTTAAGCATTGTACATTACCTCCTGCTTTGTAAAGCAGCCACCGGTCCTGCAGCTCCACCATTTTGGGTAGGTTGCCTGCAATAGCCTTGACAACTACATAATAAATATTAAAACTGCGAGCAGTATCGTGACGGGCCCGAGCTCATATGCGGTCGTGGAGTGCCTGCGGTCACAGGGCAGTGTCGTGGACGCTGCCCTTGGCGCGGCCGCCTCTCCTGGCGCAAGTCGAGACACAAGCGATGGACACCGAAAGGCATCCGTCTGTCACGTGCGGTCGTGGAGTGCCTGCATTCACACGTGCGGCAGCCGCCTACCTGTGCAGCAGCCACCTCCTCGTGGCGTGAGTTTAGACACAAGCGATTGACATTCAAAGCCATCTGTCTGTCACATACACACATGTTCATTGCATCCTGACATCTCTCCTCCTCCCCCTAGTGTGACCTCTCCTCCTCCCCCTGTGTCCTCCTTGCAAGCTGAAATGACAGGAATTAGTTATACAAAAAATCAGGTGTGGCTTTAACTTGGAAAAAGTGACTAAATCAATGACATTTCCTGTCACCAGTAGGTGGCGCTCTGACAGAGTGAATGTAATAGTGCAGATGTGTTCAGGAAGGAACTCTAATCAAGTGTGCAAAGTTTGGAGCAGATCAGAGAACAAACACTGAAGCTATAATAGTTTGGATGTTAATGACAGAGTTCAGCTGACAGCTGTATGAGATGCATGTAAAATGTGCATCTCTCCTCCTCTCTGTGTCCAGACTGAAATGAGAGGAATTAGTTATAAAAAAAAAATCAGGTGTGGATTTAACTTGGAAAAATTCACAAAATCAATGACATTTCCTGTGGCCAGTAGGTGGCGCTCCGACTGTGAGTGAATATCAGGAAGGAACTCTAATCAAGTGTGCAAAGTTTGGAGCAGATCAGAGAACAAACACTGAAGTTATAATATTTTTAGTGATGTCCAAATGAAGCTTCGTGAAGCATTTTCTTTATTTTCTGAGCCCAATAGATGGCGCTCTCTGTTCAACAAAGGTTTGAAGGCCGATATATTTCCATTGCTTTCAACCCTTTGTTGAACAGAGAGCGCCATCTATTGGGCTCAGAAAATAAAGAAAATGCTTCACGAAGCTTCATTTGGACATCACTAAATATTTTGGATGTTAATGACAGAGTTCAGCTGACAGCAGTGTGAGATGCATGAGACATGTGCCATCTCTCCTCCTCCCTTTGTGTCCAGGCTGTAATGAGAGGAATTTAAAAAAGGAATTAAAAGTGGCATGGCTGTTGATCTGGTGTGAGCTGCATGTGAGATTCACAGTTCCCCATGTGTCACTGATAGATCTCTGACTCCATCTGGTGGTTGCTGTGCGCCTGTGTCTCTCCTCCCTATGTGTCCTGAGTGAAAACTGGGCTGATTTACACACTTGGCTAAAAACATTTTTTTTTACCAACTTTATCATGACTTGAGGCGGTGGGTCCAAGAGGCTTTTTGGTACATCTCCACTTGGGCTATCTAGGAAAAAATATTCCATGCGTCTATGCCCTACCTAGAGGGGGGGCTGTTGCTCAGAAAAAGGGCCTAAAATCAGTCACATTTCCTGTCGCCATTAGGTGGCGCTCTACCTGTGAGTTAAAATTGCAGTGCAGTTGTGTTCAGGACGTGACTGTTAACAAGCATGAATATTTTGGAGCAGATCAGAGAAGAAACGGTGAAGTTATAACAGCTTTAATGCCAATGGCGAAGCTTGAAAATAGTAGCGCAGTCATGGCGTCGGCGTGGCCACGCCCCTAGACTTTTGGAGCATCTTTCAATAACTTTTTGTCCTTAAGGCCTTTCCAACAACATATCCAATTTTGGTATCGATCGGATCAACGGTGTAGTCAGTTTTTGATTTTGTGTGACCCCTGTGAATGGCCAAAAACAGCCAAAAACGGCCAAAAATTGCACTTTTTTGGAAATTTGTGGCAGCGCCAAACATTACCCAATTTTGATGCAACTTGACATGCATGTTCTTTGAACCTATAACAACATAGGTTTCGAGTTTCGTAATTTTAGGGGCAAAAGTTATCGAGTTAT
>NC_139916.1:32958242-33100846 GCF_963514095.1 Eutrigla gurnardus | reverse complement strand
TGCAATATTGGGTAACTAACATCTGTCCACGTCCTTCTTTCACCTATTATCTTAATTGTTTTTTATGATAAGCACAGTACATGAATAATATTGTGTTGATCAAGACCTTTAGTCAAGATTCATGGGTAAATATTAGGGAGACAATGTTGTCATGCCTAAAAACATTGTTATGATAGCGACACATTAGTCAAAACAGAGCTTTGTATATAAAGTGTCATTTGTTTGATAATGATGAACAATATCACAATTTCAATAGTGGACAGAGGCTTTTCACATGGTGGTTAGACCGAGGCTAATACCCGCAATAGTCTAGCACAGGTGTCAAACTGATCCAGTAAAGGGGCTACAGGTTTTCATTCCAACCAAGCAAGAACACACCTGATCCAACAAATCAACTGTGTGAAGACAATTCAGTTGATTGAATAAGTCCAGTCAGCTGTGTTCTTGCTTGGTTGGAATGAAAACCTGCAGCTACAGCGGCCCTTTACTGGATCAGTTTTGACACCCTATGGCTTCAAGCTGCAGTAGCCCTGGACTGACAGTCATGTCAACACTGTCATTTCACTTGTGTGTTATCTCAATATTTAGCTCAGTTTACTGAGCCTCACTGAAATGCAGGTTGTGTCCTTGACTTTGAAGGAACATGGGGTTAGAGTCACTTGTGTGACCTCAGGTCAGAAGACAAGCATGGGAACATTTGTTTACCAATTAAATCTTTAGACGAGGCTCATTTAACCAAGTCATGTGTTGTGGGCCTTCTGGAGACAAAACCTTCAGCTTACTTCCACAGTCAGATACTGTGACAGCTTTTCAGTTGGGTTTAGAATAGCCCAAGGCTAAGGATACACATGTGAAAATCCTCTAACAAACCTACCAGCTGAAACCCCACACTAATGATCACTTAAATAATATATAATAAATCACATGTCTTCTCTTTCAGGTTAATTAGTTTAGATGCATATGACATCTGAACTACCTGACAACTTTCCCCTTCATCTGTCATTAATCTGTCAGAAAACAGATGGAGAGGGAAAGGGAAAGATGACATGAAAAATAAATAAATAAAATAAAAGATATTAACTGTGGTGAAATATAAAAAAATAACATACATTGTTTGAATCACATAAGAAAGAGATCAATAATAATAATGATAGAAATAATAACAAATAGGTGTCCTACTGTTGAGAGAGGAAGTCATTCTGTCCATGGATCAGTCGTGTATGCTGTTGTTTGTTGAATCTGTCCAAATTGTCAGTGGAGCACAGTGTCAGTGTGGAGATGTAAAGGGCTGTAACCTGATGACCTTTGACATGTCCAGTGGCTGTAGGACTGCTTCTTCCAGGTATCTGGCCAGTGTTTGTGTGAGGACCGCATCACGGTAGACATGGAGGAGGAAAGGCCTTAAAGGGAAGAGGAGACAGAAACTTTATTCCTCCCATTCCTTTAGTTGTTAATGCAAACAGCACACACAAACAGTAATGAAACAGTATGTTTACTTGTTGTTTAGTCAAATAGGGATCCTGTTCTAAAGGAGTAAAACATTTTTACCTTTAGTTGTCTAGCATGATGTTGCACCCAGCAGGAAGTGTGATGACAGTGATGACTGATCTGATTTTCCCTACAGCAGCACACCCGATCACTTTCCAAGGATCAACAGTAGTTAGGCTCTACTGAAGTCAACTGGGCACAGCAATGGATGCACATGTGGTGACGTGGAGATAGGAGGATAGTGCAGGTCCTGATAACTGAAAACACAAAGTTATTGTCATAAACTGAAGACTGTGAAACAAAACATGTTCAGAAGTTACAAAACAGACATTAATCAAATACCTTGAACACTGCTGCCATTTCACTCAGAGAGGTTTATGAAGGCTTCATGATGTTCAGCTTCTTTCACATGTTGAGCTCTCTTTGCAGTCCTGAGTGTCTCCACTCTAACTGTGAAGTGGAGGGATCACAGAGGAGGAATGAGAATGACAACATTATACTCAACAATGTTATCCAAACTGTTGCATTAATACAAAGTAAATACATGAATGTACACTATTGAAAGAGAATATCAGATATACAACAACAATAAAACAATACCTTATAGTCTGTTGTGAAGAAACCTCAGCACTGGCAGGTGGAACACAGGTCTGTGGTCCAGCAGTGACGGTCCACTGTTGATGCTGCTGCAGCATCTGGTCTGTGGCAGCATGATGTCCTGGTTGATGATCCAGTATCTCAGAGCCAGAGTGATGGTGAGGTTAAGATGGGCAGGTGTTATCTCATCCTCTGCTTTAAAGAATGACTGGGATTGGCAGGAAGTAGAAGGTGTCTCTTGCAGTGATGGTCCGCTGACAGTGGACGGAGTTAAGATGCTGCTGCAGCATCTGTCTTGTGGCTGCATGTCTTGGTGGATGTGAGCTGGTCCTCACAGTGCTGAAGGGTGTGAGGCTGAAGCTGGTGTTGTCATAGAGGAGACAGGAGAACTGTGTCTCTCGTCCAGGGGAAAGTAAACTTACATGAGTTATAGTCTCTAACAAGAAACTGGGTGGGATGATAATGTGGAGTTTCAGCTGGTAGGGATCACTAAACCAGAGAGCAGGTGTTACATTAAGAACACCTACTTTCTGATTTCTACACTAAATGTTAGCAGCTGTATACAATGCTGTATACAGCTGCTGAAACAGTTTTGACCTGTGCATTCATCATCCCTGACCCGACCCCCCCACCCAGATGAATGCACAGGTCAAAATGCATTGGCAATATAGCTCATAACAACATATCTGAATATCTGAGTTATCTGAAAAGAAATTATGTACTATCCAATATTCTCAAAACTTACGATTACCAAACAAAATGTTATTTTACTTACGTGTGACAGCATACTTAGCTTTCCTTTACATAGCCACTTTACATAGATAAACCGGACCAACAACAATATGGTTATCTAAAAAACAATCACATGATGCTCAGTGGATTTTTGTTCTACCTGACAGTTTTCAGACCTGTGGTGGAGAGAAATTGGGTCCTGCAGCAACAAAGAGGCCTTGCATGTCAGTTTCTCATAGGCTCGTTACAGAAGTCATACCAAGTGTTGAGGAGATCCTCTGGTCCGCCCTCCCTCCCTCCCAGCCTCAGAGAGACTGAGGCAGCCTGGCAAGGTGTTGAAGCCTGGCTGCTCAGAGGATACTCCTCATTATGGACCATTGTGTTTGTCATTTAAATCTCTGTAAGTCATATTTTCTATATTGTTCTGAGTAAACATAGCATCACAATATACTCCTTTTGATTTTATCATTGCACATTTCAATAATTTACTCTTTAAAACTAAGCTGTGTTATTAATACATTTATCACTCACTTACCTTTAGTATTATTACTAGTTAAAGTTCCATCACAAGTTCTTTGTCTATTTCTTGATCTTTAAAACTCAGCTGACATATTATGGGCTGTTAGAGGACATGACACAGTAGACAGGATTGTGATAACTGTAATAACTTTTCATCACGCCAGATTGGAGACAACGCTGTGGTTGAGAGATGAGAATGAGGTCGAGCAGTGTGTTCTTCTCTGTGGTTGCACCATTGATCAGTTGTGTAAATCCATGGGACTGAAACAGCTCAAGGATCGGCTTACTGGCGTTGGATAGGAGATTCTCGTTGAAGTCACCACACACAATTATATTGTTACAGTCCATGATCTCAAGTGAGTCCAACAGGCTTCCCAGGTTTGACAGGAAAGATGTCACACTGTAGTCTGGAGGTCTGTATACAGCTGCAATCAGCGCACTCACTGGGGCTTCAACTTTCAGAGCTACGAACTCAAGGTCAGTTACATTATGTACATACTGTTTTTCATGCACTTGAATGTGGTTTTTCACATAAACAGCAACTCCACCACCTCTTCTGTTGGCCATCTGTGGTACATTTGTGTAGGACACGTGTCTGTTGCGTTTGAACATGGTGTAACCCTCTAAATGGAGACTGTCTGCCACAAAGGAGCCTTGTAGGTGAGTTTCTGTGAGACACAAAACATCTGCAAGACACAGTTCATGATGGCTCTTGATGTCATTGACATGAGCTGGGAGTCCCTCTGTATTGTGGTGAATAATGGTCATTGTGTCAGGTCCACTCAAGCTCATGCTAGTCGAGGTGAAGTCTGAACAGGTGAGTCTTGAGCCTTTTTCGGAAAATGGCAAATGACTCAGCTGTCCTGACATTAGTCGGGAGTTCGTTCCACCACTGAGGCGCCAGAACAGAGAAGAGTCTGGACTTTGCTGAGCGACATTTGTTTGATTTCAGCAAAAACTGCAATATTTGGGATTTTTTACAAGTGGCAAATATGACTCGATTTAAATGAAACTTGACATGCATGTTCTTTCAAGCGATGGCAACATAGGTTTCGAGTTTCGTAATTTTAGGGGCAAAGGTTATAGAGTTATGCTAATTGCATTTTGGTAGCCACACCCTCTAATGTTCATTGGCCGATATCTCCTGATTAAATGCATATTTTCAAAACCTTTTCGGAACATAGCCCTAGCTAGGTCTAAAGAGTCTGCGTACCGAATTTCGTCCAAATCGGACCAACGGTTTCCGAGAAATGCGCAACTTCCTTTTTTTCATAAAATCCAAGATGGCGGAAAATTTCGGTAGGCGGACTTTGGTACTCCCAATGGCTTTTTTGTAGAGGAGTCTTGTCTGCACATGTGTGCAAAGTTTCATGTCAATTGGAGTTACGGTGCGGCGGGGCTGGCGATTCTCCACTGTAGGTGGCGCTAGCGAGCAACTTTTTCGTGGTTGAATGCGAAAACGCCAAATTCTCTCATTTTCGCCAGACCCTATAAACACTCCAATTTTCGTTAGTTTTTTTTCACGCGTTAGTTTTTTTTCACGCTCAGGCCCCCAAAATGCAGGTCAAAGTGGTGAAAGAATAATAAACATTCGAATAACAATAGGGCTTCGCAGCCCGACGTTGTCGGCGCTCGGGCCCTAAAAAAACAATACTGACATTAAATCAAATTGAACCAAGTCTTAAGCTTTCTTAACTTTTTTTTGCATAATTGAAATTAAATTAATTAAATTTAAAATGAATATATAGAAATAGAAAGATAAATAAAAAAAAATAATAATAATACTGAAATCAAATTAAAAGCAACTCAAAGACCAAAATCTGTGTGCATTCACATTCTTCATATCCCTGTCAATCAAAATGGCCTCCCCTCTGCCACCTCCCCTTATTTAAATGACTGGAGGTGCTAAGTTTCTACACGGTGGTGTGAAAGCCCCTTTAGGGCTTGATGTTGCCTACACCATTGGGGACACTTTAACTAACCATAAGGAAACTCAAATGGAGTTTTGGCTCCACTTTGGTGGCAATTCACTAAGAGTCTGTTATTCATATGGGGATAACGTGAATTGGGAATCATTTCAATTATTGCATGTAGACCCCCTTTTAATTCAAAGAAACAAATAAAACTTAAATTAAAATTAGATTTGAATACAGAATTTGATAATCAATGTATCCCCGTATGCACTGGCAGTTGGCTCTTGCAATAAAACAAATAAATAGATGAAAATAAAAAATACATAGAAACTGTAGTTTACAAAACTCAAAAATGAACAGCGCCTAAGCAGAAATTGTTTTCAAATAGTTTTAGGGCTCAACAATATATATTGTCGCCATCAATAGCAGAAGATTCGTGCTGTATGTGCAAAGGATGCAATATTGGGTAACTAACATCTGTCCACGTCCTTCTTTCACCTATTATCTTAATTGTTTTTTATGATAAGCACAGTACATGAATAATATTGTGTTGATCAAGACCTTTAGTCAAGATTCATGGGTAAATATTAGGGAGACAATGTGTCATGCCTAAAAACATTGTTATGATAGCGACACATTAGTCAAAACAGAGCTTTGTATATAAAGTGTCATTTGTTTGATAATGATGAACAATATCACAATTTCAATAGTGGACAGAGGCTTTTCACATGGTGGTTAGACCGAGGCTAATACCCGCAATAGTCTAGCACAGGTGTCAAACTGATCCAGTAAAGGGGCTACAGGTTTTCATTCCAACCAAGCAAGAACACACCTGATCCAACAAATCAACTGTGTGAAGACAATTCAGTTGATTGAATAAGTCCAGTCAGCTGTGTTCTTGCTTGGTTGGAATGAAAACCTGCAGCTACAGCGGCCCTTTACTGGATCAGTTTTGACACCCTATGGCTTCAAGCTGCAGTAGCCCTGGACTGACAGTCATGTCAACACTGTCATTTCACTTGTGTGTTATCTCAATATTTAGCTCAGTTTACTGAGCCTCACTGAAATGCAGGTTGTGTCCTTGACTTTGAAGGAACATGGGGTTAGAGTCACTTGTGTGACCTCAGGTCAGAAGACAAGCATGGGAACATTTGTTTACCAATTAAATCTTTAGACGAGGCTCATTTAACCAAGTCATGTGTTGTGGGCCTTCTGGAGACAAAACCTTCAGCTTACTTCCACAGTCAGATACTGTGACAGCTTTTCAGTTGGGTTTAGAATAGCCCAAGGCTAAGGATACACATGTGAAAATCCTCTAACAAACCTACCAGCTGAAACCCCACACTAATGATCACTTAAATAATATATAATAAATCACATGTCTTCTCTTTCAGGTTAATTAGTTTAGATGCATATGACATCTGAACTACCTGACAACTTTCCCCTTCATCTGTCATTAATCTGTCAGAAAACAGATGGAGAGGGAAAGGGAAAGATGACATGAAAAATAAATAAATAAAATAAAAGATATTAACTGTGGTGAAATATAAAAAAATAACATACATTGTTTGAATCACATAAGAAAGAGATCAATAATAATAATGATAGAAATAATAACAAATAGGTGTCCTACTGTTGAGAGAGGAAGTCATTCTGTCCATGGATCAGTCGTGTATGCTGTTGTTTGTTGAATCTGTCCAAATTGTCAGTGGAGCACAGTGTCAGTGTGGAGATGTAAAGGGCTGTAACCTGATGACCTTTGACATGTCCAGTGGCTGTAGGACTGCTTCTTCCAGGTATCTGGCCAGTGTTTGTGTGAGGACCGCATCACGGTAGACATGGAGGAGGAAAGGCCTTAAAGGGAAGAGGAGACAGAAACTTTATTCCTCCCATTCCTTTAGTTGTTAATGCAAACAGCACACACAAACAGTAATGAAACAGTATGTTTACTTGTTGTTTAGTCAAATAGGGATCCTGTTCTAAAGGAGTAAAACATTTTTACCTTTAGTTGTCTAGCATGATGTTGCACCCAGCAGGAAGTGTGATGACAGTGATGACTGATCTGATTTTCCCTACAGCAGCACACCCGATCACTTTCCAAGGATCAACAGTAGTTAGGCTCTACTGAAGTCAACTGGGCACAGCAATGGATGCACATGTGGTGACGTGGAGATAGGAGGATAGTGCAGGTCCTGATAACTGAAAACACAAAGTTATTGTCATAAACTGAAGACTGTGAAACAAAACATGTTCAGAAGTTACAAAACAGACATTAATCAAATACCTTGAACACTGCTGCCATTTCACTCAGAGAGGTTTATGAAGGCTTCATGATGTTCAGCTTCTTTCACATGTTGAGCTCTCTTTGCAGTCCTGAGTGTCTCCACTCTAACTGTGAAGTGGAGGGATCACAGAGGAGGAATGAGAATGACAACATTATACTCAACAATGTTATCCAAACTGTTGCATTAATACAAAGTAAATACATGAATGTACACTATTGAAAGAGAATATCAGATATACAACAACAATAAAACAATACCTTATAGTCTGTTGTGAAGAAACCTCAGCACTGGCAGGTGGAACACAGGTCTGTGGTCCAGCAGTGACGGTCCACTGTTGATGCTGCTGCAGCATCTGGTCTGTGGCAGCATGATGTCCTGGTTGATGATCCAGTATCTCAGAGCCAGAGTGATGGTGAGGTTAAGATGGGCAGGTGTTATCTCATCCTCTGCTTTAAAGAATGACTGGGATTGGCAGGAAGTAGAAGGTGTCTCTTGCAGTGATGGTCCGCTGACAGTGGACGGAGTTAAGATGCTGCTGCAGCATCTGTCTTGTGGCTGCATGTCTTGGTGGATGTGAGCTGGTCCTCACAGTGCTGAAGGGTGTGAGGCTGAAGCTGGTGTTGTCATAGAGGAGACAGGAGAACTGTGTCTCTCGTCCAGGGGAAAGTAAACTTACATGAGTTATAGTCTCTAACAAGAAACTGGGTGGGATGATAATGTGGAGTTTCAGCTGGTAGGGATCACTAAACCAGAGAGCAGGTGTTACATTAAGAACACCTACTTTCTGATTTCTACACTAAATGTTAGCAGCTGTATACAATGCTGTATACAGCTGCTGAAACAGTTTTGACCTGTGCATTCATCATCCCTGACCCGACCCCCCCACCCAGATGAATGCACAGGTCAAAATGCATTGGCAATATAGCTCATAACAACATATCTGAATATCTGAGTTATCTGAAAAGAAATTATGTACTATCCAATATTCTCAAAACTTACGATTACCAAACAAAATGTTATTTTACTTACGTGTGACAGCATACTTAGCTTTCCTTTACATAGCCACTTTACATAGATAAACCGGACCAACAACAATATGGTTATCTAAAAAACAATCACATGATGCTCAGTGGATTTTTGTTCTACCTGACAGTTTTCAGACCTGTGGTGGAGAGAAATTGGGTCCTGCAGCAACAAAGAGGCCTTGCATGTCAGTTTCTCATAGGCTCGTTACAGAAGTCATACCAAGTGTTGAGGAGATCCTCTGGTCCGCCCTCCCTCCCTCCCAGCCTCAGAGAGACTGAGGCAGCCTGGCAAGGTGTTGAAGCCTGGCTGCTCAGAGGATACTCCTCATTATGGACCATTGTGTTTGTCATTTAAATCTCTGTAAGTCATATTTTCTATATTGTTCTGAGTAAACATAGCATCACAATATACTCCTTTTGATTTTATCATTGCACATTTCAATAATTTACTCTTTAAAACTAAGCTGTGTTATTAATACATTTATCACTCACTTACCTTTAGTATTATTACTAGTTAAAGTTCCATCACAAGTTCTTTGTCTATTTCTTGATCTTTAAAACTCAGCTGACATATTATGGGCTGTTAGAGGACATGACACAGTAGACAGGATTGTGATAACTGTAATAACTTTTCATCACGCCAGATTGGAGACAACGCTGTGGTTGAGAGATGAGAATGAGGTCGAGCAGTGTGTTCTTCTCTGTGGTTGCACCATTGATCAGTTGTGTAAATCCATGGGACTGAAACAGCTCAAGGATCGGCTTACTGGCGTTGGATAGGAGATTCTCGTTGAAGTCACCACACACAATTATATTGTTACAGTCCATGATCTCAAGTGAGTCCAACAGGCTTCCCAGGTTTGACAGGAAAGATGTCACACTGTAGTCTGGAGGTCTGTATACAGCTGCAATCAGCGCACTCACTGGGGCTTCAACTTTCAGAGCTACGAACTCAAGGTCAGTTACATTATGTACATACTGTTTTTCATGCACTTGAATGTGGTTTTTCACATAAACAGCAACTCCACCACCTCTTCTGTTGGCCATCTGTGGTACATTTGTGTAGGACACGTGTCTGTTGCGTTTGAACATGGTGTAACCCTCTAAATGGAGACTGTCTGCCACAAAGGAGCCTTGTAGGTGAGTTTCTGTGAGACACAAAACATCTGCAAGACACAGTTCATGATGGCTCTTGATGTCATTGACATGAGCTGGGAGTCCCTCTGTATTGTGGTGAATAATGGTCATTGTGTCAGGTCCACTCAAGCTCATGCTAGTCGAGGTGAAGTCTGAACAGGTGAGTCTTGAGCCTTTTTCGGAAAATGGCAAATGACTCAGCTGTCCTGACATTAGTCGGGAGTTCGTTCCACCACTGAGGCGCCAGAACAGAGAAGAGTCTGGACTTTGCTGAGCGACATTTGTTTGATTTCAGCAAAAACTGCAATATTTGGGATTTTTTACAAGTGGCAAATATGACTCGATTTAAATGAAACTTGACATGCATGTTCTTTCAAGCGATGGCAACATAGGTTTCGAGTTTCGTAATTTTAGGGGCAAAGGTTATAGAGTTATGCTAATTGCATTTTGGTAGCCACACCCTCTAATGTTCATTGGCCGATATCTCCTGATTAAATGCATATTTTCAAAACCTTTTCGGAACATAGCCCTAGCTAGGTCTAAAGAGTCTGCGTACCGAATTTCGTCCAAATCGGACCAACGGTTTCCGAGAAATGCGCAACTTCCTTTTTTTCATAAAATCCAAGATGGCGGAAAATTTCGGTAGGCGGACTTTGGTACTCCCAATGGCTTTTTTGTAGAGGAGTCTTGTCTGCACATGTGTGCAAAGTTTCATGTCAATTGGAGTTACGGTGCGGCGGGGCTGGCGATTCTCCACTCTAGGTGGCGCTAGCGAGCAACTTTTTCGTGGTTGAATGCGAAAACGCCAAATTCTCTCATTTTCGCCAGACCCTATAAACACTCCAATTTTCGTTAGTTTTTTTTCACGCGTTAGTTTTTTTTCACGCTCAGGCCCCCAAAATGCAGGTCAAAGTGGTGAAAGAATAATAAACATTCGAATAACAATAGGGCTTCGCAGCCCGACGTTGTCGGCGCTCGGGCCCTAAAAAAACAATACTGACATTAAATCAAATTGAACCAAGTCTTAAGCTTTCTTAACTTTTTTTTGCATAATTGAAATTAAATTAATTAAATTTAAAATGAATATATAGAAATAGAAAGATAAATTAAAAAAAATAATAATAATACTGAAATCAAATTAAAAGCAACTCAAAGACCAAAATCTGTGTGCATTCACATTCTTCATATCCCTGTCAATCAAAATGGCCTCCCCTCTGCCACCTCCCCTTATTTAAATGACTGGAGGTGCTAAGTTTCTACACGGTGGTGTGAAAGCCCCTTTAGGGCTTGATGTTGCCTACACCATTGGGGACACTTTAACTAACCATAAGGAAACTCAAATGGAGTTTTGGCTCCACTTTGGTGGCAATTCACTAAGAGTCTGTTATTCATATGGGGATAACGTGAATTGGGAATCATTTCAATTATTGCATGTAGACCCCCTTTTAATTCAAAGAAACAAATAAAACTTAAATTAAAATTAGATTTGAATACAGAATTTGATAATCAATGTATCCCCGTATGCACTGGCAGTTGGCTCTTGCAATAAAACAAATAAATAGATGAAAATAAAAAATACATAGAAACTGTAGTTTACAAAACTCAAAAATGAACAGCGCCTAAGCAGAAATTGTTTTCAAATAGTTTTAGGGCTCAACAATATATATTGTCGCCATCAATAGCAGAAGATTCGTGCTGTATGTGCAAAGGATGCAATATTGGGTAACTAACATCTGTCCACGTCCTTCTTTCACCTATTATCTTAATTGTTTTTTATGATAAGCACAGTACATGAATAATATTGTGTTGATCAAGACCTTTAGTCAAGATTCATGGGTAAATATTAGGGAGACAATGTGTCATGCCTAAAAACATTGTTATGATAGCGACACATTAGTCAAAACAGAGCTTTGTATATAAAGTGTCATTTGTTTGATAATGATGAACAATATCACAATTTCAATAGTGGACAGAGGCTTTTCACATGGTGGTTAGACCGAGGCTAATACCCGCAATAGTCTAGCACAGGTGTCAAACTGATCCAGTAAAGGGGCTACAGGTTTTCATTCCAACCAAGCAAGAACACACCTGATCCAACAAATCAACTGTGTGAAGACAATTCAGTTGATTGAATAAGTCCAGTCAGCTGTGTTCTTGCTTGGTTGGAATGAAAACCTGCAGCTACAGCGGCCCTTTACTGGATCAGTTTTGACACCCTATGGCTTCAAGCTGCAGTAGCCCTGGACTGACAGTCATGTCAACACTGTCATTTCACTTGTGTGTTATCTCAATATTTAGCTCAGTTTACTGAGCCTCACTGAAATGCAGGTTGTGTCCTTGACTTTGAAGGAACATGGGGTTAGAGTCACTTGTGTGACCTCAGGTCAGAAGACAAGCATGGGAACATTTGTTTACCAATTAAATCTTTAGACGAGGCTCATTTAACCAAGTCATGTGTTGTGGGCCTTCTGGAGACAAAACCTTCAGCTTACTTCCACAGTCAGATACTGTGACAGCTTTTCAGTTGGGTTTAGAATAGCCCAAGGCTAAGGATACACATGTGAAAATCCTCTAACAAACCTACCAGCTGAAACCCCACACTAATGATCACTTAAATAATATATAATAAATCACATGTCTTCTCTTTCAGGTTAATTAGTTTAGATGCATATGACATCTGAACTACCTGACAACTTTCCCCTTCATCTGTCATTAATCTGTCAGAAAACAGATGGAGAGGGAAAGGGAAAGATGACATGAAAAATAAATAAATAAAATAAAAGATATTAACTGTGGTGAAATATAAAAAAATAACATACATTGTTTGAATCACATAAGAAAGAGATCAATAATAATAATGATAGAAATAATAACAAATAGGTGTCCTACTGTTGAGAGAGGAAGTCATTCTGTCCATGGATCAGTCGTGTATGCTGTTGTTTGTTGAATCTGTCCAAATTGTCAGTGGAGCACAGTGTCAGTGTGGAGATGTAAAGGGCTGTAACCTGATGACCTTTGACATGTCCAGTGGCTGTAGGACTGCTTCTTCCAGGTATCTGGCCAGTGTTTGTGTGAGGACCGCATCACGGTAGACATGGAGGAGGAAAGGCCTTAAAGGGAAGAGGAGACAGAAACTTTATTCCTCCCATTCCTTTAGTTGTTAATGCAAACAGCACACACAAACAGTAATGAAACAGTATGTTTACTTGTTGTTTAGTCAAATAGGGATCCTGTTCTAAAGGAGTAAAACATTTTTACCTTTAGTTGTCTAGCATGATGTTGCACCCAGCAGGAAGTGTGATGACAGTGATGACTGATCTGATTTTCCCTACAGCAGCACACCCGATCACTTTCCAAGGATCAACAGTAGTTAGGCTCTACTGAAGTCAACTGGGCACAGCAATGGATGCACATGTGGTGACGTGGAGATAGGAGGATAGTGCAGGTCCTGATAACTGAAAACACAAAGTTATTGTCATAAACTGAAGACTGTGAAACAAAACATGTTCAGAAGTTACAAAACAGACATTAATCAAATACCTTGAACACTGCTGCCATTTCACTCAGAGAGGTTTATGAAGGCTTCATGATGTTCAGCTTCTTTCACATGTTGAGCTCTCTTTGCAGTCCTGAGTGTCTCCACTCTAACTGTGAAGTGGAGGGATCACAGAGGAGGAATGAGAATGACAACATTATACTCAACAATGTTATCCAAACTGTTGCATTAATACAAAGTAAATACATGAATGTACACTATTGAAAGAGAATATCAGATATACAACAACAATAAAACAATACCTTATAGTCTGTTGTGAAGAAACCTCAGCACTGGCAGGTGGAACACAGGTCTGTGGTCCAGCAGTGACGGTCCACTGTTGATGCTGCTGCAGCATCTGGTCTGTGGCAGCATGATGTCCTGGTTGATGATCCAGTATCTCAGAGCCAGAGTGATGGTGAGGTTAAGATGGGCAGGTGTTATCTCATCCTCTGCTTTAAAGAATGACTGGGATTGGCAGGAAGTAGAAGGTGTCTCTTGCAGTGATGGTCCGCTGACAGTGGACGGAGTTAAGATGCTGCTGCAGCATCTGTCTTGTGGCTGCATGTCTTGGTGGATGTGAGCTGGTCCTCACAGTGCTGAAGGGTGTGAGGCTGAAGCTGGTGTTGTCATAGAGGAGACAGGAGAACTGTGTCTCTCGTCCAGGGGAAAGTAAACTTACATGAGTTATAGTCTCTAACAAGAAACTGGGTGGGATGATAATGTGGAGTTTCAGCTGGTAGGGATCACTAAACCAGAGAGCAGGTGTTACATTAAGAACACCTACTTTCTGATTTCTACACTAAATGTTAGCAGCTGTATACAATGCTGTATACAGCTGCTGAAACAGTTTTGACCTGTGCATTCATCATCCCTGACCCGACCCCCCCACCCAGATGAATGCACAGGTCAAAATGCATTGGCAATATAGCTCATAACAACATATCTGAATATCTGAGTTATCTGAAAAGAAATTATGTACTATCCAATATTCTCAAAACTTACGATTACCAAACAAAATGTTATTTTACTTACGTGTGACAGCATACTTAGCTTTCCTTTACATAGCCACTTTACATAGATAAACCGGACCAACAACAATATGGTTATCTAAAAAACAATCACATGATGCTCAGTGGATTTTTGTTCTACCTGACAGTTTTCAGACCTGTGGTGGAGAGAAATTGGGTCCTGCAGCAACAAAGAGGCCTTGCATGTCAGTTTCTCATAGGCTCGTTACAGAAGTCATACCAAGTGTTGAGGAGATCCTCTGGTCCGCCCTCCCTCCCTCCCAGCCTCAGAGAGACTGAGGCAGCCTGGCAAGGTGTTGAAGCCTGGCTGCTCAGAGGATACTCCTCATTATGGACCATTGTGTTTGTCATTTAAATCTCTGTAAGTCATATTTTCTATATTGTTCTGAGTAAACATAGCATCACAATATACTCCTTTTGATTTTATCATTGCACATTTCAATAATTTACTCTTTAAAACTAAGCTGTGTTATTAATACATTTATCACTCACTTACCTTTAGTATTATTACTAGTTAAAGTTCCATCACAAGTTCTTTGCCTATTTCTTGATCTTTAAAACTCAGCTGACATATTATGGGCTGTTAGAGGACATGACACAGTAGACAGGATTGTGATAACTGTAATAACTTTTCATCACGCCAGATTGGAGACAACGCTGTGGTTGAGAGATGAGAATGAGGTCGAGCAGTGTGTTCTTCTCTGTGGTTGCACCATTGATCAGTTGTGTAAATCCATGGGACTGAAACAGCTCAAGGATCGGCTTACTGGCGTTGGATAGGAGATTCTCGTTGAAGTCACCACACACAATTATGTTGTTACAGTCCATGATCTCAAGTGAGTCCAACAGGCTTCCCAGGTTTGACAGGAAAGATGTCACACTGTAGTCTGGAGGTCTGTATACAGCTGCAATCAGCGCACTCACTGGGGCTTCAACTTTCAGAGCTACGAACTCAAGGTCAGTTACATTATGTACATACTGTTTTTCATGCACTTGAATGTGGTTTTTCACATAAACAGCAACTCCACCACCTCTTCTGTTGGCCATCTGTGGTACATTTGTGTAGGACACGTGTCTGTTGCGTTTGAACATGGTGTAACCCTCTAAATGGAGACTGTCTGCCACAAAGGAGCCTTGTAGGTGAGTTTCTGTGAGACACAAAACATCTGCAAGACACAGTTCATGATGGCTCTTGATGTCATTGACATGAGCTGGGAGTCCCTCTGTATTGTGGTGAATAATGGTCATTGTGTCAGGTCCACTCAAGCTCATGCTAGTCGAGGTGAAGTCTGAACAGGTGAGTCTTGAGCCTTTTTCGGAAAATGGCAAATGACTCAGCTGTCCTGACATTAGTCGGGAGTTCGTTCCACCACTGAGGCGCCAGAACAGAGAAGAGTCTGGACTTTGCTGAGCGACATTTGTTTGATTTCAGCGATGGTGGTACCAGCCGGCCAGCTGAAGTAGAGGAGCGAAGTGCTCGCTTCGGGGCATGAGGTTTGACCAGTGTTTGAAGGTAGATGGGTGCCGTTCCATTGATGGCCCTGAAGGCCAGTGTCATCGTCTTAAATTGGATGCGTGCTGCAACAGGGAGCCAGTGGAGGTCACGGAGGAGGGGGGTCACATGGGAGAATTTGGGTAGATTGAAGATAAGACGTGCTGCAGCGTTCTGGATACGCTGCAATGGTTTAATCGCAGAGGCCGGGAGTCCGGCCAGGACTCAATGTATGTTTGATCTGAAGAAGAGGCATCATGTCGTCCAAGTTGACTTGTCTCATAGTTTGCAAGGCTCCAGTGATTTGTGGGCTGGCGTATATTTTACTCTCATCCATATCCAGAATGTGCAGTCCACTGAGAGAGGTCACTCTGCTGACAGCTACATAAGCCATGCCAGGTTCAAAAATGTGTTTCAGTGAGACCACAGCTGATGTACTTGTCATACCTTGGACCTTGTGAATTGTACAAGCAAAGGCCAGTTTAATAGGAAACTGTCTGCGTACCACTCCTTTCTGTTTCAGATTCTCCTCAGCTCTCTCGATGTACACTAGATTGTCTGGTCCACCTGGTGCTCTATTACGGTAATCCCTTCCAGCTGTTTCATCATCCATCTGGAGCCCAAGCATAGTGACATGTGCGACACCATTTTGTTCAGAAGTTATTACCCTGACCAGAGTAGAGAACGATCCATTCACCAACCCTTGAGACACGTCTATGTTTCTGGTGAGCATGACACGAGCACCCTCAGCAACGTTTAGAGTATCTGGTAACTCATTTCTGTTTCCTTTATATGGTTTGGCTTGTCGTGCCATTCTGCCAGTTCGTGGGTCCTTCTTGTAGTCATCTGCATCAATGTTGGTGATATGAGAATGGAGCAGAGCTAATGTTGTTGAGTTGTGTGAATCAACTTGTTTATTAGTTGCAAAAATGTGCAGTACATCATTTGGACAAAGTGCTGGTTCAGTGACGGCCTGTGACAGCAGAGCTCTGTCTGATTCAGACAAAACATGTGACTTTTCTTTCACTCGGATCCTGTTCAACATCTCTGCAAAGGCAACATCATCCTTCTGACGCATAATCTCAGTCAGAGTGATCATCTGAAAGTGTTCCTGCCAAAGGTCAATCTCACAGGGGTACACACACAGAGGTTTGGACTGTCTCACTGGTGGAAGCTGATAAAAGTCTCCTACGGCTATGACTTGACATTCCTCCAAAGGGTCTCTGACTGCCTTTGATCTGTTTGAGTCTAGCATCAACATAGGCAAACAGGGGCTTTGACACCATGGACACTTCATCAATGATGAGGATTTCAGCATTCAACAGGTCAGATCTGACTTCATCCAGTTTGTTGCCAAGTCCTTGAAATGGAGGTTTTAGGCTTCTGGGCAGCTTGAGAAGAGAGTGCAGTGTTGTTCCTGAGATGTTAAAAGCAGCCGTTCCAGTGAAAGCAGTCAGCAGGACAGTAGGGTTTGACATGTCAGCCTCCTCAGCACGTCTCGGCAGCTTGCACAGTATCTTAGAGGCCTCAGAGTAGATGCATTTAATGAGATGTGACTTTCCTGTTCCAGCACCACCATTGTTGTAAAAAAAGAACTGCTCTGGATTAAGACCACAGACTCGTTTCACACACCAGTCTCTCAATGCATAGAATACACAGGCTTGTTTCTGGTTCAGATTCTGATACATCAGTCGTAACAGTGTGGGGTCTAATGCAGGGGACTCTCTGATGGCTCTGGCTTCAGTTACAGCATTAGCCTGATTTATGTACTCTGGGACATTCTCTTGTTCATTTTCATGATCTGGCTCTCTTGACTCCAGCTCTTCAACACCCTCCAACCTCACTACTTCCGATTCTGGCGCCAGATTACACCATTCATCAATCACACCTCTGTTCTGCTCATACTCTTCAACTGCATTCTCAATCTGCTCACTGTTTTTCTCATATTTGTCTCTGTTTCGTTTCACAATGTGTTTGACATATTCGGGATGGTCGGAGCCTGAGAGTTGAACACAGCCACTGTTGTAGAAGGACTCATATGTGGGGAAGTACGGCCTTTTCAGTTCCTGCTCTGATCGGTGAGGAATGTACAGTTTCAGTAATGTGCCATAATACTTCTCAGGATATTTTTCCTGTGATGTGCGGTGATATCTGATGATAGCAGGCTTATCCCTTTTCCTCATTTGCACAAATCCCATCTCATTCAGGAGGGGCAACACATCTTTCCCTTTTGTCTGCTGGCCATAGACAATCCTGCAAGTAGCTGCAAAATCAGCCAAACATATCTCCTCATACTCTGGTGTTTCAGGTCTGGCTTTGTATTTGTCAGTCAAAGACGTCATCCACACATCTGCACATTCTGATGTTGTGTTCTCCAGGAACGAGAGGGGACGACTCATTTTCAATGCGTTCATCAGTCGGTATGAATATGACACCACGGGAGCACTTTTTCATGTTAATGCCACATGCACGGGTCACACACTCCTGAGCACTGACCTCTCTCTTTTTTGAGTATGCCTGCATGATTTCCCTCATTTCATCACATTCGTTGACGTGGTCTCTGTTGGAGTTCTCAATGACTGTTTTGAGGTACTCGGACATTCCACCTTCTTTCTTGGTTATGTACTGTATGTCGATATTTGCATCCCAGGCTTCTAGCAAAAACGGATTATATCCATTTACCCAGCAGTCTTTTGGGTCACGTTTCAGTATCACTGCACTGGATTTGTTCATGAGGTCGAGGCATCGTTCATACTCAATGTGTGTTAAATCGCATCGAGCCAGGAGCTGGTCTAAACTCAGGGAGGCTGTTTGAGGTTCATTCAACAACAAGTTCAGTGGTCTGAGCTTTTCTTTTGCTAGTTCCACGAGCAGTGGATCAAATTCCTCATCAGGTCTCGTTATCATGGTGTCTCTCACAGGTGGTTTGGGAAATCCAAATCTGCATCCAGAGCTGCGAGTCTTGAAACATGTCTTTGAGTGGTTTTTGCTGTGCATTTGCAGTTCTGTGACTTGTTTGTACAGTTCAGGTTGTTTATGTGGGTCAGGCAGCTGAGCTGTGATGTATTTGGACACAAAATCCAACACCGTCTGATCATCATCCTCATCAAACACAGGTGCACCTTCTATCCAAACGAGGCAGTGAATGTGTGGGCTTCCTCTGTGCTGAAACTCAACTCTGTAAAAGTAGTCAACAACTTTGCCGATGGGCTGTGCAGGAGACAAGATGACATCTCTGAATAACGCCTCAACACGCTTATCAAACATGCGCATGGCTGTCACAGGATTGCTTCGCAGTATCTCACACTTTGCTGACCAGTCCAGACTTTCAAAATCCACATCTTCACCTTCCTGCCTTTTTATTGCTTCGATCACCTCAGGCCAACGCATTTCAGCTGCAGAGAATGTACAGAAGAAAGTGGGCTTTCCCAGCTGTCTGATCATGGCAAAGAGATCTTTTGTCGTTTTCTCCCAATAGGCTGGTGTTCCTCTCAGTGGCTGCATGAATCTGACTGCATCTCTGTTTCTCACCAGTCTCTCAACCTCTCGTTTATCTTGCAACATTCCTGAGGTTATTTTTCGTCCATCTCTGGTCAAAGGTTTTCCTTTACGTAACTGTATTGTCATGCTAGAAGTAGCCAAGTGTATTTCAGTCACAAACTGTGCAAAGAACAGGTCATTTGTGTCTCTGGCAAAACGCCCATCATTACAGAAGAGCCTCGCTTTGAAATAACCGCTGGGTGTCACTTTAATAGGTCTCTGTTCATCCAGTGTGTTTTGACCGGTAGGGAACTGAACAGGGAAAGCCATGGCCTCCAGTTTAGGTGTTCTGAAAAAGCTGACTGGACTGTTTCTTTCAGCGGGGGCAACAGAGTAGATTCCTTCACTAAAAGATAATATTTCCTCTGCAACATCACATGGCTGAAGGCATGATTCCAGAGCGAAACCACCATTAGGCATGTCACCTTCCTGCTCATCATCAGCTCTCTGCTCCTTTGGTTGTTCAACATCACCGGACAACGTGTCATCCTGTTCATTTTCAGGCTCATGTTCTGCCTCACACAGTGCATCAGTCTCACACCTGTCCATTTCCATTAAATCAGCTTCATCATAATCATCATCCTCCATTGTTGCATTCTCATCATTGTCATCGTCCTCATCAGGAAGTGTTGGGTCACATAACTCTGCCTCATCTCTGATAGTAATGTCTTGATACTGTGGGTGGATCTGTTTGAGTTTATGCAGCGCCTGCACTAGTTTAGACCAGGTAACAGTCTGAAACAGTTGGTGACCTCTGTAACACAATCGTCTCTTCAGTTTCACTCTCATGACCTGAGACTCACTTCTCAGTCTGGGTAACGCTTCCACTGTTTCCTGAACCTCCGAGGGAACACATATGACATTACCACGTATTAGATTCTGTCTGCCTTTGGGAAGAGGAATAATCTTGGCAAATGCTATGCACTTGGCTATGAGATGTCTCTCCAGTATGTTCAGATCACACAGTTCAGACGGAATATCAGTGAGCTGTAAGTTGTTAGCAACAGCGAGGCTTGGCATATTTCCATTTTTAAGGTGATTATGACAGGTGTGACAGATCCACTCTCTCCTTCTCTCATCAGGCATCTTACACTGTTGTTCATCTCTGCAGTCAGCATCACAAACATGGACATACTTTCCAGTCAGGCATCGAGCAACCATGTGTGGATTTCTGGCATAATTTGACCTTTTGCAAAGACGTACTTGGTTTTGAAAAGAAGCTTTATGGCAGACAGTGCACACATAAGTGGGACCGTTCTTTATATGTGATCTGAAAAGCTTTATGGCCTCTTTGATCAAAGAGTTGTCATCCTCTGTCTCACATGTTGGTCTGTTCATCTGTCTGTATTTATTTTTTATTTTCATGGCACATCTCATGTTCTGCATACTCCTGAAAGCAAGATTGTTCGCATACCTGTCTCGCATCCGTTTTCTCATTAGTTGTCTGTCTTTCCCTGAAGGATTTGTCGTTTTTATATCTCGTTCGGATATAAGATTGCTGTCTCTCTCTGAATTCAGCATTCTCCCTGTGTCGATTGCTGAGGAATCGTTTATGTTTCTCTCTGAATTCAGCATTCTCCCTGTATCGACTGCTGAGGAATCGTTTCTGTTTCTCTCTGAATTCAGCATTCTCTCTGTACCGGGCTCTTATATTATTTATTTTCTGTTGTCGTAATTCAGAGTTGTTTCGATAGATATTAGCAACAAACTTTTGTTTTCTTTGTCTGAATTCTTCATTAGAATATTTCCTGCTTGAGTCAGATTTTTTCTTTGCTTTAAATGTCTCATTTGAAGCATACTTTTCCCTCTCTTTCCTCTTTTGATTCTCCTTTCTCTGTGATACCTTTTCAGAGCGCATTAGCCTACTCTTATATTTTCTCCTTTGCTCTTTACCAAGTTTTTTCAGTATACGCGAGATGTCATGTGTGATATTATCACTGGCTGCAGTATTTGTCAATGGAGCAGATAAGTTTGACTCACTGTGAGGGGCATCATGGGATGTGACAGTTTGGGTTTCAGGAAATGTGACATGAACATCTTGTCTCACAGATGATACAGAAGTAATGTTAGTGGACACTCCCTGTAATATGTTAACAGAGACATCACTGGCATCAGGGTTTACCTTTGCAGCAGAGTTTGGGTCATTCAGCAGAGCATCATGTGATCTGACAGAGTTCAAGTTGAACTGGCTCAATGGTTCTGGTTCAGTTTCCATATCAGTGGATACCTCATGTACAATGATATCAGTGACAACAGTGTTTATCTTTGCACCACTCTTGTTTTGAGGAGCATCATCCAACAGAGCAGTTGAAACAGCAGCATGAGTTGGAGGTGGACTCTCTCTGTCTGGGATATTCTGAAGGATGTCTGTGTTCACATCGTAAAACTTCACAGGCTTCAACTCATAGTTACTGGAGGACTGTGCGCCTGACATTCTGTGACACTTCATGAGCCTGTCAATCATATCACTGAGACGTGTGAATGTTACCATGACAGCAGTACCAGGAGTGAGTGAACCCGGGGGGAGGGGCAAACCTTTAGCTGTTCTGGAGTGGGGGTCAAAAAATCCAAACCTGCCTGACCTGGTTCTGAATACTGCAATACACAACAGTCTCATCATCAGTAAACCATACTGCACTTCTGATAACAAGCAGCTCAGTCCTGCCTCAAGGTCCAGATAACTGTCTACAGCTCCAGGTAAAGGGTCTCCAAATGTGCCGTATCTGGAAAGTTGTGTCATGTCCACATAATGTATACACCTGCGTGCAGGAACTTCATCAGGGAGTTCATCTGTAGTCAGATAGATGTCATCATGGTTTAGCCTTTTCCTCACCTCTGAGTACATCACTTTACCCTTATCCAAAACAAGGTCCAGGTCTGCTCTGGTCAGGTTTTCATTCTCATGAAGGAATGCAAGAAAGGTCAGTGAGTTACAGGTACACTGCTTATTTCTGTTTATGCCAAATCTACTGGAAGCCTGGCTGCGTGATGCACACACATGTCTTACAGAAGGCTGATGTCCCAGGTTTACTGCATGAGAAGGTCCTGCAACACATGGTTCATCTCTATGATGTCCTGGTTTTACGATGTCAGCAGAAGATACCTTTGGTACACTTGTCTCATCACTTTGACCTCTGTGGTTTTCCTGGTTTACATTAGAAGGTCCTGCTACACATTGAGCATAACTACGTCCTCTCTTTACAACCTCAGCATAAGATACCTGTGGTACAGATGATGTATCGTGTTGACCTGCCTGTTTCACACTTTGAACATGAGATGCTGCAGACATGTTTACTTCTCCACTGCTCTGAGGACCATCATATTCTGCTTCTTTAGTTGGTTCACAGGGAAACTCATTTGACCTCTGCCAGCGCAGGCGTGCAGCTTGGGACCTGTTATTTTTCTTTGGCATTGTTTTAATGCTCCAAGACCACAAATATATTTTATGTTATTTATTTTCTATACAGCAAGATATTAAACCCAATATGAATGAACAGTTAATGTCACAGGTTCAGAATAAAGATAACACTTGTGTCTGCTTATAGTGATCAAGAGCACTTAGGATGACAAATTAATTCACTGAAAAGAGTTAACGTTTCAAAACTATTCTGTTTATAACTATTAATCAAAGGAACAGACTTAACTGTGAACAATTCATATAATTTGGCGTTACATGTACTTTTTACACCAGTCTTTCACTTCAATCTTATTTCTTATGTTTCACACACTGTTATCTTTAATTTCTTCCTTTCAACAAATTATATATTTGAAGATGTACAAGATTGGGGGAAAAAAAGTCCTTAGTCCAATGTTTGTGTTAATTGGAAAATAAGAAAAGTATAGCTGTAAATCAATTAAATGTAACTATATAATATTTTTGATCAAATTGGCTTCAAAATAGAGATGAAATAACGAATCAAATTCCACTATCAATAATATGGACTAAGATAGAAATTGTTGACTTAGGACTGTTGATATTCAGTTCCTACAGGTTTCTAAACAGAATAAATTGAATTGAATATGTAAATTCAGTTCTTTAAAATATCTTGTCAAATCCGGGGAAATGATATTCAATGTGAAAACACTGACACTAGAGAAGATGTTATATTAATCACAATGCTATTGCTGATTTCAATCCACCTCAATTTCAATAAAGCTTTGTAATTTTTTTGTAGTAATCCACTAGAGACTGGTGAATTAAACTTTGAAGACTTTCCTCAATTAAATGCTAAGGGAACAGTATTTAGTGTAAGAACTAGTGTAGAAACAATTTAAGACCAAAACACTAAATAACTTTTTAATATCAATGCTATTTAAATGTGTAAATCACAGAATATACAATTTTTATATTTTCCACTTATAATGCTCCAAAATGCAAACAATAGTCCAATATCAGCTATGATCTGTCCTGATCCTCAAGTGTTTGAACTTACCAGCAGAGAATAACTGAATGCTAGACTAGATGTCTTTTCAGTGTTTGATATATATTCAGTAATAGATATATATTTATGTATCAAGGTTTATATTGAATATGAGGACTACAGTTGTTGTGTGAGTGTGATGACAGATGAGTTCTTCTGGTAGCTGAAGAAGGTTGAGTCTGCAGACAGGGAACAGCCAGGTCCTCCTCACAGATCGTCTGTCTGTTAGTTTATTTCAGGTTAAACAACACCACAACACTTACAGACTCAAACAATGTGTGTACAAATAATAATATCATTGAACTGGATAATAATTAATACAATGTATGTAGTTGTATTACTTTTACACTTATTAACACTATTCAAGTTAACAAAGTGTGAAGATAATTACAATCAAAACAAACCTTTGGATACAAACCAACAGATCTCAGAAACAGCAGCACCGTTCAGGAACAACTACACTACTTTTCTAGTATAAATGAGTTTTCAAATTTACAAGCTTCAATTTTTAATCAGAGTGTATTTCAAGTCCAATGTTTTCTGATAAAATTGTAATTTTCAATTCATGCAAAATGTATTAGTATGTTGTTGTTCAATTATTAATAATGTAATTATACAGTATTTCCAAAAAATGTAATGTGTTATTCAATTTGAAAAACAGTTATATTTTTCAAAAATAATGAATTGCAAATTGTAAAGATCCAAAGATCTTTGGTTCAGAGGATGGGTATAGAGATAGATAGAGATTGAGAGCAGAGATCTCTCAGAGTTCTGTTCAAAGGTAGATGAGGTTCTTGGATTGAGGAGAGGTGACAGGAAAGAATGAGCACGAGAGAAAGAGACTCTCAAGATTCCAAAAATAGTCAGATCCAGGCACTTTTCAACCCGAGTATTCAGTAGTCAAGTTCTCAATATTCAAAGTTTCATGGCAAGGTTTCAATATCAAGGTTTTTCAATGTTGGTTCAAGATCACAAGAGATAGAGTCACAATGTTTGACAGATTAGAGGGATGGACAGGTAGAATGCCACAATTTAGACAGAGGGGTAGATATGACAGGATAGAATGAAGAGCCAATATTTAAGTCAGAGTGGATAGAAGATATACAAAGATCGAAAGCCAATATGATAGGGGAGAGGAGAGGAGAGAGGCTGGACAGCCGGACCTGTAAGACAGAAAAAATAATAATACATTAGACAGTTTCAATGTAAGAAATCAAATGAAGTAACTTCTACCCAAAGATAAAATATCAGTAAAAAGGTGTCTTCACATGAACAGTCTAAAAACATAATCACTAACAAATAGCCCTATTATTACTACATTTCTGGTTTTGCCAGATTTATGTGAAAGACAATGGTGTTATGAAATGCATCTAGTCAGTGGGGCTGTTTTACAAGACTCAGTATATCACTGCCACTTTGGTAAGTGTGTATAGGCAACATCCACTAATTTAAAGCTCAGTGCTGAAATTCAGCATTTCATTCATGTCTGTGAACTTACTGTTGAGTCACCGCAGGGTTGCTGACACTGATGGTCTGCAGTTAGACAGGGAGTAGGGGGGTAATGAAATAGCCTCTTTACTTTACTTTTAGTATAAATGTTATTCATGTGTTGGGGTGAGACATTATCAGACCCACATGGAAGACCCACATGGCAGCTGCAGAACTATAAAATGTATTTAGGAGCATACGCAAAACAAACAAATTGAGGTGTGTTCACACAATAGCTCCCATGACGCTGCCACAGGTTTTGTTTCAATTTGTAGTCTTAAGAGCTCTTTATCAAGACTGTAAGATTTTATGTTAATTTTTAGGTTTAAATAAACCTTCAACCTTATGCACTCAAGTGCAAGTAACGAGAGGATACATGTTCATCAACTACCTATTTTTTCCTGACTAACGACACTATGATGAGATGGCAGCACTGTCATTTAACGTTAATTGTGATGATAATAAACAGTCATATTCTTTGACGAAAAAAGACGAGACAAAAATGTAGTTAAAACCTTCCGTCTTTTCTCACTCTCTGTGGCTTGTCCCTTTGTCTCTCTCCCTCTCAAACACACTCAAGTGGTGGTTGAGAGTGTGACTGACCCACGTATCACTACTGAAGGTGTTCAGAGGACTCAGGAGTTACTGCAAAGCTGCATCGTTCATCATTCAACCAGATGTTAGAGTGGGCCGGAACAGTACCTTCAGTTAATAAGTAAATTCATCTGATCAGCAGGTTTATACATGTGTTTCATTCTGCAGCACTCGCTGTAGCAAGTGTCTGCGGTTAGTTCAGGTGTCTGTAATAACAGTAGGGCAGTGGAGTGTCTGTTATCTGAACTGCTAAAGTCAGCTGAACAGGTAAACTGGACTAAAATGTTTTGGTTTTCAACTAAAACTATGAAGAATAAAAATGACTAAAACAAATGAGCATTTTCGTGAAAAGACTAATACTAAATCTAAAATAGCTGCCAAAATGAACACTTTAAATCAATTTAAAGTATACATAATTATATTACCAAATAAATAATTATTTTGAAACAATTTTGAAGCAGAAATAATTATAAAACATTGTGTACATTCTACATTTACATGAATTAAATCAGTTTGCTTGTAAATGTCTTCTCGTGTTCCTTTATTAAGCAAAAAGCACATTACTTAATTTAATTAGTATTAATTTTCATTGTGCACCACAAAGTTTTTTATTTACTCCTAAATTTTTCTCCTTAGAAAATGATATTCTTTTTCTTTAATCTGTGTAAGGGCTCACATTCCATGTGGACCTGGGCATGAGGCAGAAAGAGGTCATTCTAAAATGTAAATCAAAGAAATATCAGTTTAGTGATAGCAAAATCAAAATCCATGTTAAAAACTTACACTTCAGAGTCACCAACAGGGATGTCTGCAATTAGAGACAGGAAGGAGGGAGGCAGAGAGAAAGATTATCAGTTTCAGAAGCTACCTCATGATCTCACAGCTCATTTCACGTCGCACTACTATTTCAAGAAAGCTAAAATAAGGATCTACAGGAAGTCCTTCCTGCCTGTACAATCTTGTCCGTGTCAAGACAGGGGGTCAGGAGGTGAAGCCTCACTCTTCACCCTAACAGACTTATGACTGACATAGACACTCCCGTCCACTCATACAACTATCACCCTCTTTAAAATGAAATAATCTGATTAATAACTGCACTATAACTTTACAGTACAATTGGGATTTGAGGTCCACCTCACACATTTAGCGTAAACATCCCTGTTAAGCCCACCAAGTCTGATTTTCACACACAAAAAAATAAAAATATTGACCCAAGTGAGAACATGGGTTGAGAACCATATTGATAAATCTTACCTCTTACTAGCTAATTTCATTTAGTCTCCAGTCCTGTCATATAGCCTGTAAATTCCCTTTGAAATAGGCGTGACCAGCCTTTTTGCTGTTATCAATGCAGAAAAAACTATTTACAAAGACAAAACTGTAGTGGAAATTACTCCTGAATACTTCATCTTTCAGTACATGTTGTCTGTATCTCTATCCTATGCTTGGGATTTGAAATTGGCCAACATTTCTGGTGTAGCCAGCTGGTTGAAAGTGCAGATATTTTTATGAAGACTTCTAAAGAGCAACTGACTGAAATAAAAACAGTTTGCAGATTCAATACTAATGTTCGAAGGAGAGGACTAGTTAATGATTCAATTTCAGCATTTACAAATAAACAATAAATGTAATTGCAATTGTGCTCACTCACACTTGTAGTGTGTGACAGCTAGAACTTGCAGATTTTGCATCACTGATATTTATACATAGGTATTTATTATTAAAATTAAGGGAAGTCATATTATTTTGCTATTTGCACATGACATTAAAAACAACTTTATGAAAAGTAGTATTGAAAAGTATTAATTGATCATGCAGAGAGGTCATTGACAGTGCAATTGCAGACGGTATTTTTGTTATTGTCCACTTTAAGCCTCCCAGGTAAAAATTGTAATTGTTTTACATTTAGCAGTATTATAATATAAACTACCCATGTCAACTATACATGCCTAATCATGCTTCTTGTCATTGTAATGAGTACAAATCAAGAAAAGAATGTGTACGTATTAGCCTAAATGTATGCTAGAGTGGCTCTAAAATAGCAACAACTTGACCACACAATGCGTGCAGGCTGCGCCAACAAATCATCTATTGCAGTTTTGCACTATAAATGTTCTAAAAATACCTCTGTACTATTTATATGTCCAAGAAGTTCCCAGTAAAAGATGCCATACCAGTGTTTTACCCCTTCAGAAGCAATTACATAGGAATTTTATACACTGTGATATAATACCATTACCATCTATGCTTTGGTTTACACAGTGACAGAAATTTTAGACCACACCTATAAGCTCCTGTAATATTCCCCACCAGTATTAATAAAGTACTCTTTCTTTATAGGACCTTTAAGATTTGCAATAATCTGTTCAGTGCATGCTGCATTCAATAGTCACAGTAAACTAAATAAAGGCAAAGCGTGATTTCAATCATGTATGAATGTTTTTTCTAAACAAAATAAAAAGATGTAAATTATTAAACCATTACCTACAGTCAATTACATTTCAGTTAAAATATTGCTTTACTTACAGGATAGTTAGTGGAATTAGTGGAAACAAATCTTTAAAAAGAAAAACGAAAATAAAATAAACCACTAACTAGTTGTTTTGTCAGGTACCATGGCTAAAGTTAGCATTGGCCGCTATGCTAGCATTAGCATCTTCACTTATATTAGCTAGCCAACAATATGCTTTACTCAGCTGTGTAGGAAAAATATTCAACCTGTACATTCATGTTAGAATGCTGTGTGAGTTAGAAACCAGGTTTATAACTTAATAACTGTAATTGTTACTGCTTAAAACATTAACATTAGTATCATTAGTTGGGAGAGAGGTTGAGAGTGACTCACCATTCAAGACTCAGCACAAAATGGCGGAGCTCCTGTGTTGCGCAGCAAACTTTGATTGAGGCGTTCAGGGGAACTCGGAAATTCTGGCGTCATATACAAAATACTTTGAAAATCAGACTTCACCTTTTATTTATAGACATTGCTTTGAATGTGTTGAATGGCTTCTATTTATGGCAATTTTGACTGGTGGCTGGTCAATACTATGTGACTGCTGAGTCAGTAAGTATGTAAAAGCAGTGACATTTCAAAGTGGAGCATGATAAAGAGGATTTGAAGGTTATCTCTATAGAGTTTCATTGTAAAAAAAAAACTATAGGCTATCAAAAAAAGTAAATGTGTAAAATGAATATGTGGAAAAGTATGAAAAAGCTGAATATGTGCAAAAGTATGACAAAGCTGAATAGCTGAAGAGAATATTTAAAAGGCTGAATATGTGAAAATAATATTTAAAAAGCTGAATATGTGCAAAAGTATGAAAAAGCTTAATATTTGAAGAGAATATTAAAAAAGCTGAATATGTAAAAAGATGAAGAAGCTGAATAGCTGATCAGCATATGAATAGAGCTGAATATGTGAAAAGTTTGAAAAATCTGCATAGCTGAAGAGAATATTCAAGAGCTGAATATGCGAAAATAATATTTAAAAAGCTGAATATGTGCAAAAGTATGAAAAAGCTTAATATTTGAAGAGAATATTAAAAAAGCTGAATATGTAAAAAGATGAAAAAGATGAATAGCTGATCAGAATATTAATAAAGCTGAATATGTGAAAAGGTTGAAAAATCTGCATAGCTGAAGAGAATTTTCAAGAGCTGAATATGTGAAAAGTTTAAAAAAGCTCAATAGCTGAACAGAATAATAATAAAGCTGAATATTTGAAAAGTTTGAAAAAGTTGAATAGCTGAAGAGAATATTCAAAGAGCTGAATATGTGAAAAGTTGAAGCTGAATAGCTGAAGAGAATATTAATAAAGCTGAATATGTGGAAAGTTTGAAAAAGCTGAATAGCTGAATATGAATATTAAAAGAGCTGAATATGTAAAAAGTTGAAGAAGCTGAATAGCTGAAGAGAATATTAAAAAAGCTGAATATTTGAAGTTTGAAAAAGTGTGTTTGTGTGTGTCTGTGTTTGTGTGTGTCTGTCTGTCTGTCTTCTTTGAAAAACTACAACTCCCACTGACTGCTCCTGTCCGCCAATCAGAGCGCACCTGCTGTCACTTCTGAGTGAGAGAGAGAGATAGACAGACATTTTAAAGTTTAAATGGAGTTTCTAGGTGAAAGTATGTTTGAGCAGAAGATGTTTGACAAAAAAAACTAGAAAAAGCATTTCCTGCGGAAAATGCGTGGAAATGCTTTATGCTGAAGCAACACTGAAAAAAAGCTGAATATTTGAAGAGAATATTAAAAAGGCTGAATATGTAAAAAGATGAAAAAGCTGAATAGCTGATCAGAATATTAATAAAGCTGAATATGTGAAAAGGTTGAAAAATCTGCATAGCTGAAGAGAATTTTCAAGAGCGGAATATGTGAAAGGTTTAAAAAAGCTCAATAGCTGAACAGAATAATAATAAAGCTGAATATTTGAAAAGTTTGAAAAAGTTGAATAGCTGAAGAGAATATTCAAAGAGCTGAATATGTGAAAAGTTGAAGCTGAATAGCTGAAGAGAATATTAATAAAGCTGAATATGTGGAAAGTTTGAAAAAGCTGAATAGCTGAATATGAATATTAAAAGAGCTGAATATGTGAAAAGTTGAAGAAGCTGAATAGCTGAAGAGAATATTAAAAAAGCTGAATATTTGAAGTTTGAAAAAGTGTGTTTGTGTGTGTCTGTGTTTGTGTGTGTCTGTCTGTCTGTCTTCTTTGAAAAACTACAACTCCCACTGACTGCTCCTGTCCGCCAATCAGAGCGCACCTGCTGTCACTTCTGAGTGTGAGAGAGAGATAGACAGACATTTTAAAGTTTAAATGGAGTTTATAGGTGAAAGTATGCCTGAGCAGGACATGTTTGACAAAAACAACTACAAATCCCACTGACTGCTCCTGTCTGCTGCTCCTGTCAGCCAATCAGAGCACACCTGCTGTCACCCTCAAGATCAGAGCCACAGGCGCATGTGTATGACTGCCTTTAAGCCTCTCTTTCTCTCCATTTCAGCTTAGCGGGGGCTCCGAACAAAAGCTTGCCACGCTCACACCAAAACTCCTATGGCCAAAATGTTTACACCGTTAGCGCTACAAGACTGTGCTGAAGACACTGATCACTTTTATTTTTTCCTAGTGTCAGAAATGTGGACGCTAGGGCGAGTTAGAAATGTGTGATTTTCAGCGTTTCTTTGGAAATCTGCTCCTCGATTCGCATTAGATCGAATGAGGAGAAAACAGACTTGGCCGCACTTAGAGGTTGCTAGTTCAAATTCTGTAAATGTCACAGAGTTTTTGAGCACATTGTGAGAGACAGGACAAGTTTCTCTACAAAATTGGAAAAGATCACGTGTGTAGAGTGAAAATTGTGGCCGGGAGGAGTTTGGAAAGGAAAAAAATCTGAAGTATGACGAGGAGCTCTCACACTCTAACGATGATGTCACGCACTCTAGCAGGCGCAATACACACCCATTGTAAACTCTGATCAGGTCTTAAAAAACCATCAAACATAAACTGTGATTGTAGGAAAAGTGTAAAAGATACGAAAGTGAAAAGACATAGCCGTATAGATCACATTCTTGGGCATTGTTTAAAGTTTGAATGAAGTGTGTAGGTGGAAGTTTGTGGAAGAAGATACAGTTGAAAGAGCAGCATGTTTCAGAGGATTTTAAGCGGATCTCCATTGGTTTCCATTATAAAAAAAATATGGAAAAAGCTGAATATCTGAAAAAATATGAAAGGCAGTAAAAAAGTTGAAGAGGAGCCAACGTGAGATGAGAGAGCTGAACATTTTGATAGTTGAATGGTTTTTATAGCTGAAAGTTTGCAGGAGTTACAGGTGACCAAAATATGTACGGAATAATAATAATATTTTGTTGAATAAAGATTAGGATAGCTAAGGTTGGAAATGCTGCATAGCATTTCCACCAATAAAGATTAGGATAGCTAAGGTTGGAAATGCTGCATAACATTTCTACCAATTAGGATAGCTAAGGTTGGAAATGCTGCATAGCATTTCCACCAATAATAAGTTGTTTAAAGATTAGGATAGCTAAGGTTGGAAATGCTGCATAGCATTTCCACCAATAAAGATTAGGATAGCTAAGGTTGGAAATGCTGCATAGCATTTCCACCAATTAGGATAGCTAAGGTTGGAAATGCTGCATAGCATTTCCACCAATAATAATAATAAGCATAAAGATTAGGATAGCTAAGGTTGGAAATGCTGCATAGCATTTCCACCAATAAAGATTAGGATAACATAGGTTGGAAATGCTTGAAAGCATTTCCACCAAAAATAAAGATTAGGATAACATAGGTTGGAAATGCTTGAAAGCATTTCCACCAAATAGTGCTCGGGGCTTCGCCCGACACTGGTCCCCTCAGCTATTTCATAGCTGTAGGGGCCAGTGCTCGGTGCGATTGCACCGTGGCCCTAATAATCAGAAAAGATGAAGGTGGTGGTAGACTGCCTACAGACAACTATCTTTTCTATGGCCATGTCCGCAAACTTAGCAAAATTTGAACCCCCGTGAAAAAGCCAGATACTATTATATGTGGATGACATCTTAATAGCGTCTAAAACTGAAATAGATTGCAAAACTGACACTTTAGCTCTATTCAAATTCTTAGTTGAATAAGAATTTAAGGTCAGCAAAAATAAATTGCAATTGTGGCAAACGGTTGTAAAATATTTAGGTTTTAATATTTCACAGTCAGGTAAACATCTAGATGAAAAAAGGAAAACAGCTATTTTACAAGCACCAAACCTACAACCAAAAGACAAATGATGTCTTTCTTAGGTATGACTACATTGTGCAGACAATTGCTGCTGAAATAGCACAACCGCTCCAAAATGCTATATATGACCAACCTATGGCAGCTCAAGACAAAATAACATGGACTCAAGAAACTAATGATGCTTTTGTTAGACTCAAACAAGTTCTAGTGAGCTCTGCAGTATTAGCTTTCCCTGATTACTCAAAGCCGTTTGTTCAGACTTGCGATGCAAGAACTGGTTTTATGACTAGTGTTCTAACACAACCATTTGGAGGAAAACAGAGACCTATTGCATATTATTCATCAAAACTTGATAACATCACAAAGGCTATGCCACCTTGTTTGCAGGCAGTACAGACAGCTGCACTCAGTGTGCAGAGTTCTGCTTCTATAGTGTTGTTTCACCCACTGACACTTATGGTGTCACATGCGGTCTCAGCACTTCTAATGCAGAACAAAATAGCTTTTATGTCACCAGCGCGACATCTTAGTTGTATGACTATCCTACTGTCACAGCCACATCTCACTAGAGAGATGCACTACATTAAACCCATCAGCCCTGCTGCCAAACTAAACAGATGGAATAGCACATGATTGTGTAGGAGAAACTAGTGCTAGAGTTTTACCAAGACCAGATCTCACCGATGTACCACTTGATGCTGCTGATATTGTGATATTTGTAGATGGCTCATGTAGAAAGAATCCTGACGGGACAAATGTAAGTGGATATGCTGTAGTAACATCTGACAAGGTTTTGAAGTCAGGCTCCTTACCGTCGCATTTCTCTGCGCAGGCAGCAGAACTTGTTGCACTTACAGAGGCTTGCAAAATAGGGAGAAATAAAGATATAACTGTATATACAGATAGCCAGTATGCATTCTCGACACTTCACGTGTTTGCACAACAGTGGAAAAATAGAGGCATGGTAACATCCCAGCAAACATTTTCTCGACCTGCGTCTGGATGAAGACGTCTAATCGACGTCGCGTCACGTCGTGACTTTAATTCGACTGTTTTTCAACATCATAAAATAATATCATGGCAAATATGACCTAATTAAATATGCATTTTAGAGAGGTTTAACTGAATAAACACTGCCAAAAAACGTTTGCTCGACCTGCGTCTAGATGAAGACGTCCAATCGACGTCGCGTCACAACGTGACTTTAATTCAACTGTTTTTCGACATGATAACATTAGGGGGAATACGATCTCAAAGAAAACATATTTAACTGAAAAAACACTGTCAAGAATGATTTCCTCTATCTACTGCTGTGTCGAGATGCAGATATCCAATCATGTCAGGACGTCTGATTAACGTCGGGCAGGCAGGTTGATCTGACGTCTACCTGAGGGGCTGAAATGACCAACGTCATTTAGACGTTGTTTCAACGACATATCAACGCACGAATGTTAAAAACTATTCGAAATAATGGAAATATGTTCGTGAATTTAAGAAAATAATGTAGTATCATATTGGCAATGTGGGCTAAAATGTTTGTGATTCTAGCATCCATCTAGGAACTATTTTTCCTCGCGTAGTTAGCGCACCTAGCGGTTTCCTACGCATGCGCAAGAAGAACTTTGCAGCGTCAGTTGACGAGGAGGAGACACAGACACCTGTGAAAGGTGAGTTACTAAAAGTACTGTGATTTAAAATGAAACCGTGTTTGGTAAGACATTATACGTTTATCAGTTGCATGTTAGAGTTTTGATTTTGTTGCTGCATCGTGTATTGTTACAGATAGCTGTTTTTTTGTTGCTTTTATCCGTAACCGAGCGGCGGCTAGCAGCCGAGTTAGCTACCGTGTGAAAGTAGCCCTGAGTTAGCTCACAGGCTACGTGAGCTGCTCGATGCTAAACCGAGCCGAACATCTGTGCAACTCCCGGTTTAGCATCGTTACAGAACCATAACACTTTAAGGGGCCGTCCAGACGGGCGAAAACGTTGTTTTTTCTCCGTCTTCCTCAGCATTGTTTCAAGAATATTTGCATCTAGACGGATCCACCGAAAACGCTGTAGTTCATATGCCAGGCCTATAGGTGTCGCTTGACATACACCTAAAACGTGACGGAGAGACGGAGCATGCGCAGAAGGGTTTCGCTCTATAATTTGTTCTTGCCATCTATAAAGTGCATTTAACATCTGAATAGGCGCTCTGTAAAAATGTTTATTTTTTTCTTATGCCCTCTCTCCAGCTGCTGTGAAGAGATGGAGTCCAAAGGCCACAGATGCAGAAATAGAATGTATGAATAGTGTGATTCAGAACCACCTTAAACATGCCCCAGCAAGGAGTGGGGGCAAGGGGCAGACCCCCACAGGACTGCAATAAAAAGGAAGTCAATAAAACATTTGTTCCAATATACATGTTCGTTTTTTATTCAATTATTCAATATATAGATAACTCGTTACATATATCTGGTCCTGAATGTTGTCTTTTTTTTTTTTTTTTACCTGAGATTAGTCCATGTACTACTTGTATTTTACAGTATGGGTGAACATTACTCGAGCATTTTTTACTTTATCACAGGTGAGTTTATTTACTATGAAAGTTTTGACCAGGTTCACCATTCCTGTGATATTTTAAGTTTGCAAATGTGAAATTTGCTGGTGTTGTCTATTGGACTTTTTGACCTCTTTGCATTTTAAGGATTTTTTTGCTGAAATTGATAACTTAATTTAAATAGTTGTAGATTAGAGCATTAAGAATTGCACATGTATACAGCACAAGAGCTGTGCTTGTCATAGAATGTATGGATGTGGTAATGCCAGTTATGTAGGCACTAGTTGAAACTAGATTTAGGTAAACATATTTTTAAATGCAATACATTACATGTGTATTTTGACAAAGGTTGATATGCCGTCGAAACTACGTTGAAATGACTTCGGTCATGAGACCGACGTTGATTAGACGTCAAATAGACGTCACGTAGAGACGTTGAAAAGTCGTCTATACGACGTAATAATGACATAGATTGAAGTAGCCTGCTCTGTGAGCCGTTGATGTGTCGTCGAAACGACGTTGAAACGACGTGAATTGATGCCGTCGAAGAGCCGTCGAAATCCGACGTCAGAAAAACTTTCATTTCAGCACCTCTGGTAGACGTCGAATCGACCTGCCTGACCGACGTTGATTAGACGTCAAATAGACGTCAAAATGTTTGCTGGGATCTACAGGGAAACCTATTACACATAAAGATCTCATTTTGCAGCTACTGAATAGCGTTCAACTGCCAAGAAAAGTTGCAACAAAGTTACAACAATGTTGTGGTAGCATTGCTGTGACTGAGGCATGGTCCGGTAGCATTGCTGTGACTGAGGCATGGTCCGGTAGCATGGCTGTGGCTGAGGCATGGTCTGGGAGCATGGCTGAGGCTGAGGCATGGTCTGGGAGCATGGCTGAGGCATGGTCCGGTAGCATGGCTGTGGCTGAGGCATGGTCCGTTAGCATGGCTGTGACTGAGGCATGGTCTGGGAGCATGGCTGAGGCATGGTCCGGTAGCATGGCTGTGGCTGAGGCATGGTCCGGTAGCATTGCTGTGACTGAGGCATGGTCCGGTAGCATGGCTGTGGCTGAGGCATGGTCTGGGAGCATGGCTGAGGCTGAGGCATGGTCTGGGAGCATGGCTGAGGCATGGTCTTGTAGCATGGCTGTGGCTGAGGCATGGTCCGGTAGCATGGCTGTGGCTGAGGCATGGTCTGGGAGCATGGCTGAGGCTGAGGCATGGTCTGGGAGCATGGCTGAGGCATGGTCCGGTAGCATGGCTGTGGCTGAGGCATGGTCCGGTAGCATTGCTGTGACTGAGGCATGGTTTGTGAGCATGGCTGAGGCATGGTCTGGTACCATGGCTGTGGTTGAGGCATGGTCTGGTAGCATGGCTGTGGCTGAGGCATGGTCTGCTAGCATGGATGTGGCTGAGGCATGGGCTGGTAGCATGGCTGTGACTGCGGCATTGGCTGGTAGCATGGCTGTGGCTGAGGCATGGTCTGGTAGCATGGCTGTGGCTGAGGCATAGTCTAGTAGCATAGCTGTGGCTGAGGCATGGTCTGGTAGCATGGCTGTGGCTGAGGCATAGTCTAGTAGCATAGCTGTGGCTGAGGCATGGTCTGGTAGCATGGCTGTGGCTGAGGCATGGTCCGGTAGCATTACTGTGACTGAGGCATGGTCCGGTAGCATGGCTGAGGCATGGTCTGGTAGCATGGCTGTGGCTGAGGCATGGTCTGGTAGCGTGGCTGTGGCATGGTCTGGTAGCGTGGCTGAGGCATGGGCTGAGGCCGGTAGCTTGGCTGTGAGCGGTGGCACTGCTGTGGTGGGTGGAGCAAGATATTCCTGTAAGCTCTGGAGTTGCGCTGAAAGGTCGAGGCAGGAAAGGCGGACTTCTCGGCCCTGGAGGAGTTCCAAAAACTGCCTAACCCCTGCTGAGTCCATGTTGGGCCAGTTCATTCTGTCAAGCTTTGGGCAAGGAGGGAGGACTCAGATGCAGGGCAGTGGCAGTAAAAACAGGCTTTATTTCTAAAATAAAAAAAGTACAAACAAAAGATCGCTCCACCGGGAGGAAAACCAAGGTCTATGAACATAAACTAAAAAAAAAAAAAAACTTAACTAAGATTCTCTTGGTCGGCTGTGATGGCTGATGGATCTGAACATGACGAGAGACGAAACGAACTGGCACAAGACAAGGGGAGATGCAGACTTAAAAACACAGAGGGATAACGGGCAACAGGTGAAAACAATCAGGGATGACATCAGACCAGGAAACACATGAGAAAGGGCAAGTGACCTTAAACGAGAGGAGAGTTACTTTCAAAATAAAACAGGAAATGACAAGACAAAAACCAAGACAAGACAAACCTCACCGGCGGGACACTAGTATATGCTGTCTGACGGCTAACGCTAGTGTGGTCTCAGGTGAATGCTGATTGTGGCTGGAGTCCTCTCTCCCTCCCTCCTCCTGTGCGAGTGGGTGTGTGTGTGTGTGTCCCCAGTTGGTTATAAACAGGTATGTGTGTATTAGCGTAGCGAGCAACTGCAGCATTTCCCAGTAATGTAGCAACACTAACAGTATTTTCCCATGATTCCCCGGCTTATTGGGGTCGCTGCTGCTTTGTCTGCGGATGCTTTGTCTGCGGATGCTTTGTCTCCACGCTGCTTTGCCACGCTGCTTTGCCACGCTGCTTTGCCACGCTGCTTTGCCTTGCTGCTGCTGCTGGTGGCTCCACGTGCTTTGCCCCGCTGGCATATTGTGTCCACTGCCGCTTGGCTCTCGCGGCGCACTGCCCGAGTAGCTTTACCAGGGGCACTCACACATATATATAAAAACAATAAATTCTATTCAAATTCTAAAATATTTAACAACACATTTATGTATGTACTGTCTGTAGTGAGTGTAACACTGAACAAAAAAAGGCCTAAGTCATTATGGTAAATGCAGAAGAAGTGTTCATCGTGTTTTACATTGAGCACATCAGTGTTCAACTGGTTCTGATAAATGGCTATTCATACGATGGTTTGTGTGTGTCATTTGAAAACAAAATACCATTTTGAGAAGAAATAACATTGTTATGAATCAAAAGTTTCATTTTGCAGGAGAATTGAGGGGTTTTGCCCATTGTGTGTGTGTTTTTTGATTTGTGTGTAGAGTTCTGAGAGTATGAGGTATGCGTTCAGAAAATGTGTGTAAACAATCGAGAAAAACTGTAATTAGTGCTGTCAATCAAAAAAATGAACTAATTAATCGCACAATTTGCCATAATTAATCGCAAATTAATCGCTTTCTTTCTTCTTAAGAATAAAGTATGTTATAATGGATATTTAAATGTAAAATGATGGAATTTATGTAGAATCAACAAAAAGAAAGTATTTAAATTCAAATACTATTGTTAAATAGCAGCTTTTTAAACTTTAACACAGATTCTCTCATGTGAACTACAGATTTCCAAAGAAACCATCAAGGCCATCAAAATTAACTGTCAGCTTGAAAAAGGCATATTTCTTATATGCACTAACAGAACATTTCAAAAAGGTCCACAAAAGAACATGCAATTATGGAAAAAAGAACATTTAATTTCGTTAAAAAAAATTAACGCGTTAAATATTTCATAATTAACGCAAACATTAACGCGTTAATTTTGACAGCACTACTGTTAATATTACTACTATTGTTAATACTGCTACTAGTGTTAATACTACTATTGTTAATATTAATACTGTTAATACTACTACTACTGTTAATACTACTTCTACTTTTAGTATTACTACTACTGTTAATATCACTATTACTGTTAATACTTATTACTCTTAATATTACTACTACTATTAATACTAATGCTATGTGAATACTACTGTCGGGGGGTTTAGCTCAGGAGGTAGAGCGGGTTGGCTGGCAACAGCAAGATTGCCGGTTCGATCCCCGGCTCCTCCTAGCTGAGTCCCTGGTGTTGGCTGGCAACAGCAAGATTGCCGGTTCGATCCCCGGCTCCTCCTAGCTGAGTCCCTGGTGTCCCTGAGCAAGACACCTCACCCTAATTGCTCCTGACGAGCTTGCTGTCGCCCTGCATGGTTGACTCCGCCATGTGTGAATGTGTGCGTGAATGGGTGAATGTCAGTCATAACTGTAAATATAAATGAGGACCATTTACTACTACTGCTTATAATACTGTTAATACTACCACTACTATTAATGCTACTACTACAACTGTTAATACTAATACTACTGTTAATACTACTACTGTTAATACTACTACTGTAAATACTACTACTGATAAAACTACTGTTGATACTACTACTACTGTTGATTATGGAAGCCCGTATCTCAAAATAATGACTTAGGCTACGTTCACACCGCAGTTACAAGTGACCTGAATCTGATTTTTTCGCTCATATGTGACCCATATCTGATTTGCTTTTGACAATGTGAACAGCACAAGTCGCATTGAATCTTGACATTTTCTAATCAGATTCAGGCCACTATGGCTACGTTCACACCGCAGGTCTTAATGCACAATTCCGATTTATGGCTCAAATCCGATTTTTTGTTTGGCTGTTCACATTACCTCTTTAAATGCGGCCTGTCTACGGATTGCTGTGTGAACAGCTGACGCTCCTGAAGTGACCCGCATGAGCAGTTGATCATTGATGACATCACGCCACAGCGGTGTTTACGGAAGCGAACATAGCAACGGCAACCGGTAACGTGGGACTGTATGGCTTCATGCTAAAAACAGTGTGTGGCGGCAGCCGGCAAATTTGCTTCGCACATTTAAATGTGGCCTGAATCTGATTAGAAAATGTCAGATTCAATGCGACTTGTGCTGTTCACATTGTCAAAAGCAAATCAGATATGGGTCACATATGAGCGAAAAAATCAGATTCAGGTCACTTGTAACTGCGGTGTGAACGTAGCCTAAGTATCTCAAAATAATGAGGTAGTATCTCATAATAATGACTTAGCAGCATATTTTGTAGAATGTTTAAGCTAACACCAGAGATAGAGGCAGAAGTGATAGAAGTCTTTTATCTGCAAAAATGGGAGCTCAGCCACTCTTCAAATGTACTACTTTATTTCAACAAGCCACATTTGAAGTACCTACCATACTAGGTTATCATTGAGCTACACCCCTGATATTTCATGTTTGGAGGCTATTAGTAACAGATATACACTGTAGAAATTTTGAAGGCCACAGGTGAGATAGTTTTCCAGATAATGCCGTTTAAAAATGGCTTTTCAGAGTATGATGCCAAAAACCGTCTAAACTACCCTTCATTCAATGACGTTTCATGAGGAAACTGTTGACAGTAGAGACCTAATATTTTGGATTTGTCCTAGTAACAAGTGTGTCTTTGTACTCAAATTTTTTCAGGACGTTCTGAGATGGTCAGGTGGGAGGCATTTGATGAAATGACACGGAATGACCCAATATGGATTCAGATCAAACAGATCAACTTCACTTGCAATAATAGAATCGATTGAAGAGATCACAAACGCTATTGATAATAAACTATGTGCAGCTGGGATATTTATTGATATTAAGAAAGCATTTTATACGATCAACCATGAGATTCTATTTAATAAATTAGAAAGATATGGCATAAGAGGTCTAGTACTGGACTGGATAAAAAGCTATTTAAATATCAGGCAACAGTTTGTGAAATTGGGAAGCTACAGTTCTACATGTTTGGACATTGCTTGTGGTGTCCCCCAGGGGTCAGTGTTGGGTCCTAAATTATTCATTATGTATATAATTGACATTTGTAATGTGTCCAATGTCTTGAGACTGGTCCTGTTTGCAGACGACACAAATATTTTTTGTTCTGGGGAGAATTTAAAACAACTACTGGACAAAATAACAAAAGAAATGGGCAAACTGAAAACATGGTTTGACAAGAACAAAATATCCTTAAACTTGAGCAAAACCAAAATAATGTTATTTGGTAATTGCAGAACAAATACACAAGCAATTATTAAGATAAATGGGGTCGAAATTGAACAAGTTCATGAAAATAAATTTCTTGGGGTTATAATGGATGATAGAATCAGCTGGAAATCACACATTAAACATGTACAATCCAAACTGTCAAAAAGCATTTCTGTATTGTACAAAGTTAAGCATGTACTGGATCACAAATCACTCCGCATTCTCTACTGTTCACTAATATTACCCTATTTAAATGACTGTGCAGAAGTCTGGGGCAATAACTATAAAACTTCGCTACATTCATTAATTATTCTGCAAAAAAGAGCAATACACATTATTCACAATGTCAGGTACCTGGATCACACTAATCCATTATTCTTACAGTCAAAATTATTAAAAATAACAGATCTGATTGCATTTAGCAGAGATAATGTTTAGGGCCAAAAATAAAAACTTACCTGGAAATATACAAAAATTATTCAGTGGAGGGTTACAATTTAAGAAGAAAATTTCATTTTAAGGTATAAAGAGTCCGCACGACCAGAAAAACTTTTTGTATTTCGGTCTGTGGAGTAGGATTGTGGAACAGTTTGAATGTGGAATTAAAGCAATGTCCAAACATGAACCAATTCAAAATGACATACAAAAAACTTTTTACAGGGATGAAGGGGATGGTTGACAAACAGGGGTTAATGTTCACTTATTATTTATTTATTTATTTATTTTGGTTACTTCATACATATGACTTGTATGTGTATATCAGTTGTATGTACAGTATATATGTCTGTATGCATGTCTAAAATGTCTAGGGTACGTCTATGGTTAAATGTGGGTCTAATACATATAGTATGTAATTGATAATACACTGAACTAGAAAATTCCCCCGCCGGGAAATTTTGAAAGGGCCACGGGGGCTACTGCCGGATTGTACATTACGATGAGATTCTTCGAGATTTCAAACGAGACGGAGTTGTTTTATGTATGGACGAGAAGGAGACGTTTGACTAAAAAAACTACATATCCCACTACTAAATGTAGTTCTTAGTACATTCCTGTCCACCAATCAGAGCACACCACTCGTGTCTCCATTTTAAAGTTTAAATGGAGTTTCTGGGTGAAAGTATGGACGAGAAGAAGACGTTTAACTAAAAAAAACTACATTTCCCAGTACTAAATGTAGTTCTTAGTACATTCCTGTCCACCAATCAGAGCACACCACTCGTGTCTCCATTTTAATGTTTAAATGGAGTTTCTAGGTGAAAGTATGGACGAGAAGGAGACGTTTGACTAAAAAAACTACATATCCCACTACTAAATGTAGTTCTTAGTACATTCCTGTCCACCAATCAGAGCACACCACTCGTGTCTCCATTTTAAAGTTTAAATGGAGTTTCTAGGTGAAAGTATGCCCGAGCAGAAGAGGTTTGACTAAAAAACTACATATCCCACTACTAAATGTAGTTCTTAGTACATTCCTGTCCACCAATCAGAGCACACCACTCGTGTCTCCATTTTAATGTTTAAATGGAGTTTCTAGGTGAAAGTATGGACGAGAAGGAGACGTTTGACTAAAAAAACTACATATCCCACTACTAAATGTAGTTCTTAGTACATTCCTGTCCACCAATCAGAGCACACCACTCGTGTCTCCATTTTAAAGTTTAAATGGAGTTTCTAGGTGAAAGTATGGACGAGAAGGAGACGTTTGACTAAAAAAACTACATATCCCACTACTAATGTAGTTTTAGTACATTCCTGTCCTCCAATCAGAGCACACCTGCTGTCAGTTATGAAGATCAGTGCCACACAGTGCTGTCACCATGGCAACGGCCCTTGCTGCGCGTGTATGACTGCTTTGGAGCGTCTCTCTGCTTCTCTCTATCGCTCAATTCCCCCTCTGCGCATGGGTCCGAACAAAAGCATGCCACGCTCACACCGAAACTCCTATCGCCAAAATTTTCGCACCGTTAGCGCCACGAGACTCGGCTGAAGACACTGATGACTTTTATTTTTTCCTAGTGTCAGAAATGTGGACGCTAGGGCGAGTTAGAAATGCTGTTCATATCAGGTTTCTTTGAAAATCTGCTTCTAAATTAACATTGGAGCGGATGACGAGAAAACCTGACTTGGCCGCGCTTAGAGGTTGCTAGTTCAAATTCTGTAAATCGCACAGACTTTTTGAGCACATTGTGAGAGACAGGACAAGTTTGTCTACAAAATTGGAAAATATCACGTCTGTCGAGTGAAGATTGTGGCCGGGAGGAGTTTGGAAAGGAAAAAAATCTGAGAAGCCCTCACACTCTAAGCGATGATGTCACCCACTCTAGCCCAGAAGGTTCCGCGCAATACACACCCATTATAAACTCATGATTTCTCCCAAAACAATCATGGTCATTGAACAGTGATTGATCAGAAACTATATGACCTATTGAAACGCGGATTGGCACACGAGGACACAAGACTTGTGTCTACGTTTTAGAGTTTAAATGGAGTTTCTAGGTGAAAGTATGCCTGAGCAACAGGTGTTTGAAAAACGACATTTTCTGCTTTTTTTTTTCCGCTCATCCCATTCATTTCAATGGGAAAAATTTCGTTGGTTTTTCGCGACTTACGTCGCGAAAAATTCGTGTTCGGCTAAGAAAAGCAATAGCACGCCGATCCCGATCGAACCACACGCTTCGCACCGAGCACTGGTCCCTTCAGCTTATAGCTGTAGGGACCAGTGCTCGGTGCGATTGCCCCGTGGCCCTAATTATTATTGACACATTATCATTGTTGTTATTATTGTTATTAGAAGCAATGGCACTGACAGTAATAATAATGATAATAATTATTATTAATTAATAAATTATTAAATATGGAAGAAGGGTTATGGAGAAGGGGTGGGAGTAAATAAGTTATTCTTCCTCTCACTCCTTTCCGAGCTGTAAAGGAAAAAAAAAAATTGTTTATGATTTTCATTGCTCTGCAAATATTACCTGGAATGTCTAATTGTTTGACTTTCGATTTTGTTGTTTTCATTCCTATTTTTATGTCTTTACTTATTCGGAACAAATAAATAAACTAAACTAAACTAAGATATATTGAGATGCTAAGTCATTATTTTGAGATACTGTCTCATTATTTTGAGATACTAAGTCATTATTATGAGATGCTATCTCATTATTTTGAGATACTTACTCATTATTTTGAGATACTAAGTCAATATATTGAGATACTAAGTCTTTATTTTGAGATACTAAGTCAATATATTGAGATACTAAGTCACTATTTTGAGATACTAAGTCATTATTATGAGATAATATCTCATTATTTTGAGATACTAAGTCATTATTTTGAGATACTATCTCAATATTTTGAGATACTAAGTCATTATTATGAGATACTATCTCATTATTTTGAGATACTTAGTCATTATTTTGAGTTACTAAGTCAAAATGTTGAGATGCTAAGTCATTATTTTGAGATACTTAGGCTACGTTCACACCGCAGGTCTTAATGCACAATTCCGATTTATGGCTCAAATCCGATTTTTTGTTTGGCTGTTCACATTACCTCTTTAAATGCGGCCTGTCTACAGATTGCTGTGTGAACAGCTCACGCTCCTGAAGTGACCCGCATGCGCAGTTGATCATTGATGACATCACGCCACAGCGGTGTTTACGGAAGCGAACATGGCAACGGCAACCGGTAACGTGGGACTGTATGGCTTCATGCTAAAAACAGTGTGTGGCGGCAGCCGGCAAATTTGCTTCGCTGCTGTCCTCCATGTTTGTTTTGGCTCCCGCCCGCTTTTCAATCAACTTTATTTGTCATTCATTTACAAAACAGTGCAGCGCGGGTCAGAATGACGTCAAAGTCGCATTAAATGCGACCTGGCTGTTCAGACTGCGGTCGCATTCAAAAAAATCCGATACGTATCCGATTCAGTACCACATTTAAATGTGACCTGAATCTGATTAGAAAATGTCAGATTCAATGCGCACTTTCAGCATGTTTAACTCACATTCAAGGACTTATTGCCTCTGTAACTACAACTGTGCTACATTTTAATGTTTTCGTAAGGCTAAATTTATCAGTAGCATTTAGTCACATGTAAGTCTTTGGTAAATGGTAAAAAACACATTTGAATTGCCCTCCTGTGATGTTTACTGGTAGGATAATAAGACATGCAGTACCAAACACGGCCACAAAAACCCCACCAATGTCAGGATTTTAAAAAATCACTGCGACAAATTGAGGCAAAACACCCTCCCGATTTTTTAATATGATTTCAACAAGAATATGATCTTTCAAAATAAGTAAGTTTGGACCTGATATGTGTTGTCAGTTTTTTGGAATATGACTCTGAAGTTGGGCAAAGATGTGTTTACTTTCATTTTTGAGCCTTAATATCTGTGAAACTAATAATCTAAGAGAAACCATATTTTGTAGAATGTTTAAGCTAACACCAGAGATAGAGGCAGAAGTGATAGAAGTATTTTATCTGTAAAAATGGGAGCTCAGCCACTCTTCAAATGTACTACTTTATTTCAACAAGCCACATTTGAAGTACCTACCATACTAGGTTATCATTGAGCTACACCCCTGATATTTCAGGTCTGGAGGCTATTAGTAACAGATATACACTGTAGAAAATGTGAAGGCCACAGGTGAGATAGTTTTCCAGATATTGCTGTTTAAAAATGGCTTTTCAGAGTATGATGCCAAAAACCGTCTAAACTACCCTTTATTCAATGATGTTTCATGAGAAAACTATTGACAGTAGAGACCTAATATTTTGGATTTGTCCTAGTAACAAGTGTGTCTTTGTACTTGAATTTTTTCAGGACATTGTGAGATGGTCAGGTGGGAAGATTTTCAGAAATTTGATGAAATGACACGGAATGACCCTATTGACTTTCAGTAATTAGTTTATGCTTTTCTACAAATATGTCTAGTCTATTGTTGAACAGTTTTTCTAGTATTTTGGAGAATTGAGGGAGTAAAGAAACAGGTCCGTAGTTTGTGAAATGATGCTTGTTCCCAGTTTTGTATATTGGTATGACTTTTGCTATTTTCATTTTGATTGGAAAAGTACATGTTTGGAAAGATAAATTACAGATGAATGTAAGTGGTTTGTAAATCTCCTCAATGACCATTTTAACTAATGACATGTCAATGTCATTGAAATCAGTGAACATTTTGTTTTTACATGTTTTAACAATGTCCAAAAGTTCTTTTTCCTCTACTGCCTTAAGAAACATAGAGTAGGGATTTCTCTCCAATAAATTCTCATCCATTTCTCCAGATGTCCCTGGATCAGGAATTTGTTTAGCCAGGTCTGGTCCAACATTTACAGAAAAATGATTAAAGCTGTTAGCTACATCCTCCATATTATAGTTTTCTTTGTCCTTATCAATGAAATATTTAGGGTAGTTTCCCTGGGCCATTTCTGATAATACTATTAAGTATACTCCATATTCTTTTTATATTGTTTTTGTTATCATCTAATATTTTCTGATAATATTCTTTATTCCTTGCTCTTATAATATAAGTTAACTTATTCTTGTACTTTTTATATTTATTTTCTGAATCTTTAGTTCTCTGTCTTATGAAATCTCTGTACAGTGTTTTTTTTTTTTTTGCAGGCATTTTGTAATCCCTTTGTAATCCATGGACATCTGGTATTTATTTGTTTTCTGTTATATTCTTTGATTGAACAGTTTTTATCATATAGTGACATAAACATAGTAATGAATGTTTCATAAGCACAATCAATGTCTCTTTTTTGGTATATTATGTCCCAGTTTTGTGCCAGTAAGTCCTTTTTTAGTGGATCGATAGTTTCCTCGGATCTCACTCGTCTGTATTCTGTTAGTTTGTATGGTTTGTTGTTCCTTTGGATGTAGTCATAAACTATGAAAACTGGCAAATGGTCACTTATATCATTGATTAATAATCCACTTACTGTTTTGTTTTCAATGTCATTGTTGAATATATTGTCAATGAGTAGGGGTGTGACGATACACTCTGCTCACGAGACGAGACGAGACACAATATTGGGTTCACGAGAACGAGACGAGACGAGATTTTAAGAAAACTACAATGACAAAATATATGACTGGACCAACAGACTTTAATTTAACAGAGTTGCACATGCATTTTGAAGCATTTTATTATAACTCTTTACATGCATGATGTAAGCATGATCTTTTAATAAACTTATTCTTTCACAAATTTAAACTAAAATTTATAAAAGTTAAAATAAAATAAATAAAATTAAATATTTCTTTTCTCAAGTGTAAATATGTGCAAAACCAAATCAAAGTTCTACTTTGTCAATACAGAGTTCAAATAGTGCAAACGGAGCCTGACCAAGTATGTCATGAACAACATGCTGCAACTACAGCATCTTCAGCATCTCTGACATCGCAGCTGTCAAGTGTATCAATGCTTCGGGAGTTTTGTCTTATCTCTGGGCTGGTGATGCTGCTATGGCAGCTTGCTGCTCAAGGTAACGAGCCAGCATATCCAACGTGCCCGTCATTAACTTGTGTGATGGCAATTGTAGTGTTTCTGTTTCTGCTTGGACATTTTCACTGCGGTAGCCGCTGAACTACGATGAAAAAATGCAGTCACAAGTCACACCCGCCCGAGTAAACGAGCCACATCCATATTACGCGCATTGTCGGTAACAATAAGCGATGCCGTGGTTGGGTTTTTTAAGCTCCCAGTCAGTAACAGCTGTCTGTAAAACCTCAGCTATGTATAGCTCACAAATCTCGCGAGATAGATTTTTAACGCGACGAGAAATATCGTCAACTTTAATCTCGCGAGATCTCGTGGTACGAGATCTCGTCACACCCCTATCAATGAGTGTAGCACAATGAGAAGTAATTCTACTGGGTCTGGTGATTTTGGGAAATAGGGTCATACTGTACATTGTGTTGACAAAGTCTTCTGTAAGGTTGTGTTGGTTAGGATTTAGTAGGTCGATATTGAAATCTCCACATAAAAAAACTGATTTGCTACTTGTTGTTGAGAACATACTCTCCATCCAGCCCCTGAAGATTTCAATGCTTGATCCCGGTGCCCTTTATATGCAGCTAATGATGACATTTTTATTTCTACTGGTGAATACTTCTATTGTTATGCATTCCAGCAGATTGTCAACCACAGTTGTCATATTATCTAATACCTTATAGTTCAAAGTTGTATCCACATATAATGCTACCCCTCCTCCACCTTTATTTTTTCTATTAATGTAATTAAGGTCGTATCCATCCAGCTCAAAGTCAATTCCTTTTTCCTGGTTGATCCATGTTTCAGATATTGCAATAATGTTGAATGGTTGTGAAAATTTGTGTAAATACTCTTTGATGTTATTGAAATTCGCATAGAGGCTCCTGCTGTTGAAGTGGATAATAGATAATTTGCCTTTTGATATAATGTTCTGATTAAACTGTTCATCAGTGTAGTAGCAGCAGATATTATTGTCGTTGGAGTTGGAGTTATTGTCCGGGTCTATATCATGTTCCAAATCCTGTAGATTGTTATCGGTGTATTCAAATGTTTGTAGCTCCAGTTGTTTCTGCTCGTTTATTATTTTAGTTACTTGATTGGTGTTTTCAAATGTGAATGAGTGAGTTCCTTCAGTCATGGTTGTGTGTGTAGATGAATTTTACCTCACATTCCAGTTTGATGATCATTGGTATTTGTCCAGGTCTACAACGTCTCTGATGACCAGCTTCCTCTGGTTTTCCGTTTAATTTGATGAAGATTTTGCAGTTTGCAGTCCAGGTGTTTTGTATTTTTTTCTGTTTCTTGAGGTGACGTGTTTGTCGGCCTATGTCGGCGTTGCGTTTTGTTAGATGCTCATTCATGAACACGTTTGTTCCCTTCAGACGTCTTCCTTGTTTTAGCAGGTTAACTTTGTCTTTCCTGTTGACAAACCTCATTATGATGGCCGTTTTGTCATCGCTGGAGTTTCTCCTGGGCAGGGGGTGACAGGCCTCGATGTTGTCGCAATCCAGGTGAATTCCCTTGGACTGCAGGAAGGCCGCCACCTGTTGCTCCGCGGAGCTAGTATCCATTTCCCCGGGCTCCCCCCCCGTTGTCGTCGGTCACCGCCCGTGCGTATGACCGGGGCTTTAAACGGAGCCCGGTGATGATGACGTTGTTCACTCTGGTATCCTGCTCCAGGTCCGCAACTCTGCTTTCCAGGAACACCAGACGCCGGTCCTTTTCGGCGTTCTGGATCCGGAGAGCCTTTACCTCCGCCACCAGGTCGAGGATGGAAGCCTAGCATCACAAAGTCCTAGCTAGCTGTCATTGCTAATCATCCTTCTGCTCCACTCCCCACCTCCAGCGATCATGGGCTCAGGTTTCTCATGCCCGAAAGAGGACCCCACCTGGAGCTGTTTCGCCTCCAATCCCACTCTCCAATCGCGATGAGGCTCTGTCGCAGCTTGCTGGCGCCCCGGGCGATGATCGGGGTCCGGGCTCGGCTCCTCCGACCGGCGCGGTGTCCACAGCTCCACTCCACGGTGGCGCACCGCCACCCAGGCCCGCGGGTCCCTCGCCATCGGGGGGGAGCAAGGCAGCTGCTCTGCACCACCAGGTCGGTCTAACATCTCCCCCGCTGTCTTCTGGAGGTCCCCAAAGCCGCTCTGCTGGTGCCTGTGTTGTTCCCCCGCTGACAGACACCACAGCCTTCCCTCCACTCACAGCTAGCTGCCCTCCAGCAGGTGGGTGTCCAACTCGGGGCTTTCCGCCTCCCCCGTCCTGCTCCTCATCCCAGCGCAGGCGGCTCATCAAGGACGCGGTGCGCTGGCACTCATCCCGTTCCCGTTCTCCCCACCTGGCGAGGGATCACACCCGGGGTCCTGGAGGCGGGGTGGCTGAGATGGCTTGCCCCCCTGAAGACCGAGCGGTCGCTCCCACAACCCTGGTCATCGGGGACTCGATTGTGAGGCACGTCCGCATGAGGGGGGAGTTCACCATGGCATTTCCCGGAGCCACCGTTGCAGACATAACCGGGAAAATTGTCTGAAACAATTTTGCTAGCTAGCTGCCAACAATGGCATACGGGGTTCAGCATGCCAATCACCCTAAACCCGCACCAGCTGCTCCGTCCGCCACAAATTGATGTCACCCAGGTCCATGCTCCTATGATTTCAGTTCCACCTCTGATCACCATACATACAACACCGGACTTGGACCTCATATTCACACCAACACTTCACCCATTCCCGTAATCATTACACACCACCACCACATCAGACACTACCACACCCACTCTGTGAACTTTCATAATCTAAGACCACTCTAGTCAACAAACCACCTGTCACCATAAACTTGGCACTTTTTAATGTTTAAGTTTTTAAATCTTTTAAGTTGTCTTGATTTTAAGCAGCACGTCGTTCAGCCAACTCACAACAGAGGACACACCCTGGACCTGGTCATAACCCATGGCCTGTCCATCGGTGTGTCCTCTGTTGTCGACCTGGCTGTGTCTGACCACTACTGTGTATTTTTTAACATCACCAGTTTTAACCAAGAGGAGGCCCCGGTGAGAACGGTGAGGAGGCGCTACCTTACTTCTGAAGTGGCTGCAAATTTTATGGAGATTTTACAGAGCACTCCTGCTGAAATTTTACCTGCACCTTGTGATTTTATCGTTGATAATTTTAACAGCAGGCTGAAGTCAACTTTGGACTCAATAGCTCCACTTTTAACTAAAACAATAAAAAGAAAACCTATACCCCCGTGGAGAAAAAACATTGAAATCAATGAACTGAAAAGAAAATGCAGGAGTGCAGAGAGAAGATGGAGGAAAAGTAAACTGACAATTCATTACGAGATTTTATGTCAACAACTCAAAACCTACAATAATACAGTCAAAAAGGCACGAATTTCTCATTTCTCACAACTCATCACCATCAATAAAAACAACCCCCGGTTCCTCTTCTCCACTTTTGATATTTTAACAGGCACTAATTCTAATAAAGTTTTTAAGACACCCACAGATGATCTTCGCGAGAACTTTGCAGACCACTTCAGAACCAAAATCAAGGACATCAGATCCTGTCTTTTATCCCATCAAGTTTTATCTGTTAACACTGAACTGATGTCCTTACCTGAGGTAACACTGGACAGATTTCTCTCGAGAACTTCCAGGCGAAAACCCGGCTAAACACACTGTAAAAAGGCCTTAATATGTAGCAGAAAAAAACACCCAATCTGGCTACCCCAGCCACCAGTGTCTCACCGCTGCATACGTCATCAAAACAAAAAGCAGCAAGGAGGCGTTGTATGATCATTTAAACGACCATTCAAGCAGCAAGTTTCTCCTCATGTTTTGGAGAATATACTGTAGGATGAAAGATGCAGCTGCTGCTAGTATGGACTGAATGGACAGCAACAAAGCATTAAAGCAACAAAGGGGAAGTGCTGTCCCCTCAATGCTAATGTAAACTGATTGGATAAGGATTCAAAGTTGGATATGAAGATGAAATCTGATGCATAATATCAGAGTTAAAACTGATAATTGCTGTCTGTGGTTCTATATGGGCTGTGGAAATAAGTTTGAAAAATAATAGCGTGCAGCAACATATTGAAAAAAAAAAAAAAATAACTATGAACTAGTTCATTTTCGGAACTGTGAACTTCATTCGAAATTGTGAATTATGAACTGAACTAGTTCATTTAAAATTTGTGAACTGAACTTTGAACTGGTTCATGTAGAAAGTGAACTTTCCCAACACTGTTTATAAGCTATACTAAGCTATAGCCTAGTCCACTGCTCAACAGATCGCAGCTCTGATTTGACTTCTTCATAACTGCTCTAGTTTTATAATAAACAAACGTGCCTCAAGAAGTCAGACATCAGCAAATGTGACTGTGGTTCTGGATAAAAAATAATTGCTGTATTAAATTAGAGCTTTCCTCAATTATGAAATTCTGAATTCGGAAACGTGTCTTTACCATGTGATATGCTTATTCAGTACACAAACAAATATTAATGGAATCACAACAAATAAACAACAACAAGATTTTTGAGTTTAGAATTAATAGTGATCCTGACCAAACTATACTTAAGAATTACTCATACTACATTGAAAAACCTAAAGCATTTCATATTAGGACTTACTAGAGTATAAGTTATACAGTCCAAATGCAAAGTTATAATGGCTAATTCTCTTGCAAAATTGTAGCTCATCTGTAGCCCAAGACTCATGTTGTGTATATTTATTTGTTTATTTCGGGCATGTCAATTAAATCATCATCATCACACTTCATCTTTGTTCAAATAATACAGTACACATGGCCGAAAGGGAAAGCGGGAGAAGCCAAAGCTCATCTAGTCCCGCCCCATTACCCACAGGATAAAATCTTCATCATAATCTTTTCTTATCTTTTGCATTTTACATTTTGACATAACATTTTCTTTTACTCATGACATTTTGACATAACATGTTACAGCTGTAGGTAGTATACAGAGCTGAAGTCTAGCTCTAGACAGTACATACAGATTACAGGTGTGTCTGCACACGTGACCATATTTGTCCGTCCTGAGTCATCTTATAGCCAGGCATGTCACAAAGTCAGAAGGTGGTCCAATCGACAGAGAGCAAAAGTCCAGTGTAGTTATTATTTGTTGGGATGGTGTGATAGCCCTGTTTATGCCATTTTTATTTTATTCATCCTTCTCCTCTGCAGCTTTCGCCGCCGTTAACTTCGCCATGTCCTCCCGATTAGTGGCTACTTCAACTCGCATCAGTGCCACGAACTCGCGAATTGCGGAGATGTCTCGGATCCGAGTAGTGGCGTTGTCCGCCTTCGCACTTGTCTGCTCAGTAGCGATCTTTCTCATTTTCTGATATTGCATGAAGATTCCACATCCCAAGGCGATCGTTCAAATTGTCATGAACGTGAACATGTACACGTCCTCGACATCCTCCCGCCAATGTGTTGAGAACACTCTGTCGATGGCATTCAGTGACCAGCTCAGCAACTCCATCGTGGACTGTTGGATTGATTGATTGATTGAAAACGTTGTTGTACAATATTTTTTGTTATGCTCCCATGCCGTCTCAACACAGTGTCTGCTGATTCGTGCCTCTGACCTTTATCAACCCTCATGTTTTAATCTGTACCGGTCAACGGTTGAATTCACATACTTTTTCTTGAAGCCACTTAGTGTTGCGGATTTTTTGACTTCTTCTTCTAACACATTCCATTGTTTAACACCTGTGACCGATAAGGAAAAGGATTTTAACGTAGTTCGTACCTTCCTTTGCCTGAAAATCAAGTTCCCTCTAAGATTGTGTCTCTCCTCTCTGTCTAGGAAAAGTATTTTCAGGTTGTGAAGGAGGCTTTTGTTAGCAGCCTTGTACATCATTTGTACTGTGCGATAGTTTATTAAGTCATATAGTTTGAGTATTCTTGATTCGATAAATAACTGATTTGTGTGTGCCCTGTAGTTGGCATAATGTAAGATTCTCAAAGCTCTTTTTTGGAGTATTAACAAGGGCTGTGTGGAGCCTTTATATTTGTGTCCCCACACCTCTGCACAGTATTGCAGGTGTGGAGAGACTAGTGCGCAATACAACAGATGAAGTGCTTTTTGATTTAGTATTTTTTGTGCTTTCCAAAGTATGGACACACTCCTGGCCAACTTCCTTTTTTCCTGTCTTATGTGTGGCTTCCAACTTAACATGTCATCGATAATCACTCCCAGTACTTTATTCTCACGGACCCTTTCAATATTCACTCCGTTTATAATGCAGTTGAATTTACATACAGGTCTGACATCCTACAGCCCCCGTTCCAGGTGTCCCCAGAAGTTGTGTTTGATCAAAGGGTCATTGTCTTATCCTGCATCAATGGATATCTGGACATCTGGTGGCAAATGGTCCTGCAATACGCATTGAGGACAGACAGCCATTTGCCCACAGAAATACATGATTAAATAGGAATTTTCCTCACGTTCACCCCTTTTGATTAATTTGTAGATCAAACAATTAAATCAACAATCAATAGGTACTGTCATAAAAGGATCACATTGGGGTTACAGGAATCTAAATCGTTACTAATATAAGTTGCTGGATTTGTATTACGTGTTATACAATTTTATTTCTTTCGGTCAGGTGATACGATTGTTCAATGATCGGGATCCTGTTTTCTTCCTCTTCAAGAGTGTTCCTACTTATCCCAAGCCGTGATGCAGAGCTGAACGTACTGCTCAACTTTCCCTCCTGCTTCGCCGGGGTTGTTATGCACGTCGGAGCATAAATGCCGGTCCGCAGAAGTGTACAGAGCGCCATCAAGACAGGTGGAAAACTGGACCACCACTGTTCCCCACGGACCAAATTGGTCACACAGCCATTGTTGTCCATCGGCATCACAGCAGTCGCTCCTGTGGTTTTTGCTGGGTCTTCTTCTCGTCCTCGTAGGGTTGCGGGTCTGTTCCCCCCGTCCGGATCTCTGCCTTGAGTGGTGGCTCCTTCCTGCAGTGGCTGGCGTGGACCCAAGTGGCTCTTTCTGCTATCTTCACTGCTGAGTTGGTTACCAGGAGTATCAGAAATGGTCCTGTCCAGCATGGTTCCCTCCAGCGACGTCTCCTGCAGTCTTTTATCACCACCCAGTCTCCAGGCTGTAGTGGTCCTTGCAAGGGGGTTGGTAGGGCCGCTCTGACCTGTGTGTGGACAGACTTGAGAGTTGGAGAGGTTAATGCAGTAGTCAAGCATAGCATAAGTTGGCTGGATTCCTTGTCTTCTCCCGACATGGGTCTGAGAAGTCCTGTGTACACTAGGAACTGTCAGCTGTTTCTACCATATCTAGCCAGGCACTGATACAAACATCTTTGCAAACCCAGGTTGCCCTTTGGAGGAGAGAGGAGGTGTTATTTGGGAAGAAAGGTTAGGCATTTTTACATTTTACATTGTTATCTGAATGGGTCGTGGTGAGCAGGTTTCCACAATTGCCACCATGCAGTCGTGTGGCTCACCATCCACTGCTGTAGACAAAAGGCTTGCTGGTTAAGTACAATGCATCAGGTTATAGTGACATTAGGGAGTGAGATCAAAACATTATGATAATGCGTCATCTGTGCTGGAGTGAGGTGGCTCATTCTCCACTCCCAGGAGGATGGATGCAACTACCTGAGGAACAAAAAAGATTTAGCGATGACATTCATTCTTTCTTTTTACAAACAGTCTGTGTCAAAAGGTTGCTCTGAGTCGGGTCAGCCCAAGGTCGGGGCGGCAGTCAGGGTTTGTACAAGCTAAACAAAGCTAGCATGTCCGTCATTGTCCAAGTCCGTGTGTTTGTCGGTCGATGTCCATGATCATGTGTCATGCTCTGCAGAGGCTGTGCCATCTCAGCATAATTTTAAAGATGGCTTGGATCCGATTATCGGTTAGTTAGTTTTTTTTTAAAACCTTATGGGAAATAATGTGGCCTAGGAAGGTTACTTCCTGTTTTACCCACTACAATTTTGAGAGGCTGACTTTGTGGCCTTGTGCTGCTAAAAACTTTAGCAGTGCCACTGTGTCAGCCTGGCAAGCCTGTTCACTTTCTGAAAACCAAAGTGAATTGTCGACGTACTGCATAATTTTACTCTTGCAAGGATGTTTTAAGACCTTTTGTCGCAGTAGCCCATCGCGGCTCTGGTGTGTGTCCAAGAACGACCTGTGACATAATTGTGTGTGGATCAGAAACCAATGGAGCTCTGGCATAAACCGCGTTGTTCTCTGCTCTCATATCCCAAACAAATTGCAAGACTGCTGGTTGTTTTTCTTGAGGTGCCTTTTTACTGGAAAGATAGGTGTGCAACAAGGTGAATCTGGACATGCGACAACTCCATGCTCCATGAGCGATCCAAATACTGGAGCTACCCCAAAATAAATGATCACCAGTTAACAAATCTGACTCATATCCTCTAGCCATTGTGTCTCAAAATCTTCATCAGCTGTGAGTGTGATGCATTCAGTCCAATGTTAATCGTCAATGTATCTGTGTGTAACCTCCCCAACCCTTTACGACTTTTTGCTTTGGGACAGTCTTTAATCCAGTGAACTCCCACAGTGGTGACAGGCGTGGTGAGCGGTGTTTTTGAAATGTCCATCCATGAGCCCTGCCCCGTCTGCCTGGTCTTCCTCTGCCCTGATGGTGTAGTTTCCGTTCATAGGCCTGCAGTTGAGCCATTTGCAGTCTATTTTCCAGCTTTGCCTTCTTCTTGTCAGCTTTCTCCTCAGTTCTTGCTTACATATTTGGCATAGCCGGAGCGTTCAGATCAGGCAAAGGTGCAGCAGGTCCGATGACTCGGGTCCGGCTGTCGCAGGTAATAGTTGTTGTGGTGCAGCTTCAGGAGGTGTGTAGGGAGGAGGAGGCCGTGCTTCGCCAGAGACACAGTCCAGGTCCTGGTGTACTCTGCCTGTGGGAAAATTAGCACACTGGGTTTTTAGCTTTTTTTTTTTTTTTGCACTTTCTAATTTCTGCCTTAATGTATCTATCTGATTTAGACTGTAACTACCATTTACTGAAAAACATATTTCTCCCAAAACTCCAGATACTCACATGTTCCGTCTCCATGCTTGTCACACATGATCTTTGCACACCCCTCATATAAAGTTTCGGACCCCATAGTTTACTTTGAGTCTTACCCATAATGAATCATTTCAACAAGTCTTACCAGAAAGAACCCAGAGATTCTGTGATACCACACACAATTTCTAACGTGGACCACAGCCGTAAAAATAGCTGTAGCCCGATCCGGATCCTAATAAACAAACGAAATAAAATAGAAACTTTTAACTGCGCTCAGTCAGTTGGGACCTTTCAATGAGATATCATTTTCCAGATATTCATTGAAAGGGTGGTCCAATCTGGTCAGCCCGTCTGGACTTGGTACCGACCCCTGGTACATCTTGTCAGATCAGAACTCCCAAGATCGGTCGCTAACCTCTCGTTAGCCTAACTCGATAAACGCGCCTGCAGACGCCGATAATAGACCCTTTCGGCCCTTAAACGCGAGTTATTTCCTTACTCGGCGTGTCCCAGACATCGGTGATAGACCCGTCGGCCCGTACGCAAGTAATACCCATTAGGCCTCTACTATTCAATATAATCAGATATTATGTCCTCACCTTTTAAGTTCTTTTCACTTTGGATTGCTGTGTCAAGGATTCCGTGATGCACAACCGATTCAGGCGCCCTCCTTTCTAACCCCCTGTGGCCGGTTACAATCCTCTGTTGGGGAGAAGCTTTGGGCTCCGGAACCCAGTCTTTGGGTCCGGCTGCGCAGTTGACCTGTCGGTGTCTCAGAAAATCCTCGAGGCCAGCAATCCCGGACGAGCCCCCATCTGTCGTTGCAACTGAAATACCAGTTTAGTCTAGTGCAGGTGAGAGTTTGGCAATGAAATACCAGTAGACATAATATCCGAATCTGAAGATCTTTTAATGCTGCAGCATGAGCCATTCCCCAGTGCGACGCAGGAATGACTGAAGAGTCACTGTTTCTGTCGGCACTTATAATGCAGTTGAATTTACATACAGGTCTGACATCCTACAGCCCCCGTTCCAGGTGTCCCCAGAAGTTGTGTTTGATCAAATCGTCATTGTCTTATCCTGCATCAATGGGCTTGTCTGGCGACGCCCCTGGTGGCAAATGGTCCTGCAATACGCATTGAGGACAGACAGCCATTTACCCACAGAAATACATGATTAAATAGGAATTTCCCTCACAGCGCATCAAAGGTGAAGAGAGGAGCTCATTTGATTGGTGAAGATCTGAATTGGCTGTGTTAATCCCACTCCACATCTCTCCTCCTCGTCTCCCACTCACGCCTCAGCTGCTGGACCGCCCCTCCCACAAGGTCGGGGCTAAGGGGGGGATATGTGGTGCCCGCCGGGTAAGGATGGGGAAAAGGGAATGTGGGCAAGTGATCAATGGTGTTTACCATGAGAGCAGCGGGGCACTTTGTATGCTCTCCTTCCGCAGAGGACCAGATAAGGAGTTCAGATGAGGGAAGCGGTCTCACCTGTGCGGCGAAGGCACAGCTGGGGAGAGTTGGCATAACGAGAGGGGCGGAGATAAAAGGAGGAAGAGATACCCAGAGACGCCGGAGTAGCTACGGCGAAATGTTGGAGAGGTGAATGTGGAGAATTAGAGAGAATCGAAACAAAGCGCTGTGTATGACCCCCTTAGGACGGAGAACCCTGCTGGCTGCCCGACCCCCGGATCGTCTGAGAACCCCCCTGTGTACCGACCCACGCCTGCCTGACCGCCATTCCCCCTGCCGAACCCTGGACCGTAGGACTACCCTTGCCCGGACACCGAACCCCGCACTCGCCCAAAGGACGCCTCATGATCTTCGCGCCTCTCCCGACGGCGCCGCCCGTGCGCAACCACCACGCCGACGGGCCACAAGGACCTCACGGCGGCCCCCACGCTGCACAGCTCCAGCCCTATTCCCTTAATAAACTTACCAAAAGCTGATTGTAGTGTGGACAGTGATTTGTTTATTGATATTGGTCACGTGGCATCCCTCCCCACACCTCAGGGTGCCACAGTCTATTGATAGGCAGTCAAAAACATTCTTAAAAAAGTTGGTAGGTAAAGCATCAAGGCAGCAGGTGGATGATTTTAGATTTGTCACTGTTTCCACTAGAGTTTTAGAGTCTATGGCATTAAAGCTTGCCATCATTGCTGTTACTTTTGCCTGAACCAACTTTTTTGTTTGAGATATTGATGGCGCGTCTGATGCCTTCAATTTTATTAGTATAAAAGAATGCAAACTCATTCCTTTTATGCGTGGAATGGAGTTTAGCTGGTATTTGTGTTGGGGGGTTGGTCAGTCTGTCAACAGTTGCAAATAGGGTTTTCGCCTTATTAATGTTGTTGTTTATGATATTGGAGAAGTATGTTTCTCTCACACTTTTTAAGACTAAATTGTAGGCCCGGATGTCATGGTGAATATGAAGTTTAGTACTCCGCCAGATTCGTTCAGCCTTCCTGCACTCTCTTCTCTGGGTTGCCACAACAGCAGCTTTTCTCCAGGGTGCCTTTTGCTGACATGGGTTTAGAGGTGGTAACGAGGAGATGGCATTTTTAAAGAGTACATTGGCATGTTCATTGATGTACCGCTTTTTGACCTTATTTGATTCTGTTTGTGTGTCAGGAATGAAAGAAATATTAAAGAAAACACAGAAGTGATCAGACAATGAAGGATCAGTCACAAAAACATCAGAAACATTGAGACCTTTTGTGATAATCAGGTCCAGGGTGTGTCCCTTACAATGAGTAGCCTCTTTCACAAGTTGAGAAAGGTCAAATGTGTCTAGAATATTAAAAAGTTCTTTTGCACCCTTGTCATTCAAATCATCAATATGAAAATTAAAGTCACCAGTTATAACTAGGCAGTCAAAATCAGTGGAGATGCTAGACAATAATTCAGTAAAATAATTTGATCAATATTTAGGTGGCCTATAAATAATTAAAAGGAGAACTCTGGGAGAGCATTTCAACACAGCACAAAGGTATTCCAATGATGGAAAAACACCAAGTGACATCTGTTTCCCCTGAAATGTATTTTTAAATATAGCAGCAACCCCTCCACCTCTTTTCCCAGATCTACAAACATCAATAAATGTTATTTTATTTTGTTCTAGCCATGTTTCAGTTAAAAACATAAAATCAAGTTTAGAAGTGGTAATAAAATCATTGACTAAAAATGATTTGTTATTAAGAGACCTAACGTTTAGCAGACCCATCCTGATGGTGTTATTGACAGGCTTTGAGGTTGACTTTGATTTTGAGAGAACAGGATTGAGATTGTTTAGGTTAGCTGTGTGTTTAGGAGTCAAAGTGTAAGTTACTTCAAGCGTGTATAGGTAGAGGCTCAACAATACAGATATTGAATAAAAGAGAATATTTAATGCCAAAGAGATACACTTTTTTAAAGTTATTTTTAATTCTTATTTTTATATATTTGTGTATAAGAGAGCAACTGTTTAAAACACAAATAAAGAAAATTTGTGGTGGAAATACAATAAAACCTCAGATTCTAGATGATCATGTGATTTTATAATTATAAAATATAATTAATTAATATTAAGTAATCTAACCTATAACATCTTCATGACCAGTGTTGCCACAGTTACTTTGAAAAAGTAATCTGACTACTGACTACTCCTTTAAAAAGTAACTTAGTTAAGTTACTGAGTACTTGATTTTAAAAGTAACTAAGTTAGATTACAAGTTACTTTATTAGTTACATTCAACAGCTGCCGACTACCGATTTTGCCAATACTCACTTTATTGACGTGCTTTTTTAACAGTAACATCAACAATGTATCCACTGACATTTTAAGTTGCACTTGAAAACTATGTCCTGAAAGAAAATACATGTTTTTATATAAAAAAATAAAGACAGTCTTTCTTGACTTCACTTAACTTCAATCATTCTTTTGCATATTGTAATGGCAGTAACATCATGAATGAACATTTTATGAATATTGAACCACCATTAGAGTAGCAAGGATTGGTTTTATGAAACAGAGGATGAGCACAAGTATGAGCGGCGTGATGACGAAGGGAGGGGGCGGGGCCAGCAAGCAGCGAGACATTTCTCCACTAAACACTCTTAAGAGAGACTCCGCTCGCATTTCAGCACAGACTGAGTTAGCAGGAGCTCCGTAAAATCGAGAACTCGTCCTGTTTATTCACACGCTGCGCCTTTTCACCGTCACCGGGCGGGACCTGCTCTTTTAATGTGGTTGTGCCATGCTGTGACTCTAAATGTTTTTTCAAGTTTGACGTATTTTTGAAAGTAGACAACACTTTGTTGTTAACACAGAGTGTACAACGAACCTTTATGTTTCCATCTTTTGTTGAGATGAAGTCGAAATAATGCTTGTCTTTCCCCCTCCATTGTTTACGTTTCTGCCGGTATAGCCGACTACACGCGACCGTCCGTGAAGGTGTCGGTTAACCTACGTCACCCCCCTGAGACGCAAGAAGAAAGCAAATCTTTTTTTTTTACTGACAAAAATAGTAACGCACCGTGTATTTGGGTAAATTACTTTAATCTGACTACTGGTTTGGCAATAGTAGCGCCGTTAGACTACTCGTTACTGAAAAAAGTAGTCCAACTACAGTAACGCGTTACTACCGCGTTAGTGGCATCACTGTTCATGACGTGAAATTATGATTGCTAATGCAAAAAAACATCAACTTTCAGGAGTGCTGCCTTGGAGCCATTTGTGTCCCCACCAATCTCAAAATCAAACCTACTCCCTTGGGTCTACTGCTGAACCCTTTTCTGTCTCAGTATTCAGGGCTGCTGTCAGGGTGGGGAGGGGGTGGCCATAAGGGGGGGGGGGGGAGTGAGCAGCGTCACAGCTGGGATGAACTGCTGGAGGTGGATGTTGACGCTGATGTCGCCTGGGTTTTGGTGACTTAGTTGCAGTCTTGGGAGAGGGGGTCCTGGGTTTTGGTGACTTAGTTGCAGCCTTGGGAGAGGGGGTCTGAGTAGGGCGGGGGGTAGGTGGGGGTAGCTCCTGGAACTCCAAGGGGGAGGAGGGGAGAGAAAGGTTTATTGGAGGGAGGGAGAATGACGAAGACCTGGATGGGGATTTGGGGGGTGGGGTGGGGGAGGGATCCACATTCAGTCCTCCTTCGACGTTTCTGATAATCTCTGTTTTGTCTTCCCTCTTTGTTGGTTCCTCTCGTCTCTTGTCCTTGGCGACAGATGGATGACGCAGGCAGTAAGACTGGTGATGAATAGCTTTGCTCCTAGCTTATTTAGGCAAAGTCTGTTTGTCTTAAAAAGATGCCTGTGGTCCCAGAAAAAGCGGAAATTGTCAATAAAATGCATTGGGCGAGCAAGAGATGCAGTTGAGAGCCATTTGTTGAGCCAAAACAGTCTACTGAATGTCTCAGCTCCTCTCCCGGTCGGGGGCAGAGGGCCACTGATGAAAACCTCAGCATTCACAGAGCTGACTGTTTCAAAGAGTTTGTTGAAATGTTCTCTCAACTCTCTTGTTTGTTGTTTTTCAATGTCATTAAATCCAATGTGCAGAATGATATTTTTCACAGTTGGGTGTGCAGCCACAATTTCCAGGATTCTTTTTTCCAAGTCAGACACCGTATCCTTCGGAAAGCAGAGTACTTTGATGTTACTACTGCTTTTCATATCTTTTACAGAAAAGTCACCCACAATCAGATTTTCAGGCCCTGTCGTTAGCTTTCTCTGTGGCTTTAAGTTAGCAGGTCTTACCCTGGTGGGGGGTTATCCAGGCAATCAGAGGGGGATCCATGGTCCTGCAGCAGTGGAGCAAACCTGTTCTTTAGTTGAACAGTTGTTTGCTGGGGAGGTTTCTTGGTAGCTCTCCTCTTCCCAGCTGTCCGCTGCTGTGTCCTACGAGGCAGTGGGGTTGAGGTGGCGCTGTGCCTGGATGGAGATGGTAACGCAGGCCAGCCGGTCAGATCACAGATATCGGGGCGCTGGGTCCTGCCAGTTATCCGTTCTCCCATGTCACAGGGAGATGGTCTTCTCTTTGGCTTCGCCCCAAGTGTGTTCCAGGGAGGATTTTTGCTGGTAGATTTATTACCGTGTACAGGGTCCTCCCGTTTCTTCATAGCTTCATTATTTCTACTTAGCTGGGTTCTAGCATGCTCCTGTCCACTGTTTTGAGTCAGTGCTAGAGTGGTGTTGTTCCCACAAAGTCAATTCACTTCTACATTTACTTCTAACCGATTAATTTTTGTTTCCAGCAGTAAAATCTTCTGTAGGAGTTTATGGTAATCTTCCGTAGAGAAGGGAGGCATCTTCTGCTAATTACCTTTAGCAATGTAGCACAGGCTCAGGCTTATCTTGTTTGGTAGGCCTCTTCGCGTAGCGTTGAGGAAGTCGTAAAAATATTGAAAAATGCCTGTTTTATCTCAAAGAAAATATAATCCCACTGGTTTCGTAAGTATCCAGGAGCTGCTGCTCTTTGTTTCTTGTTGAGGAGAAGCAGATAGCAGAAAATAGCAGAAAATCGCAGGCAGGGGTGAGAGCAAAGAGGAAAAGCATCTGCACTGTAGGAAAGCCGCAGTGTATTAAATGTAACAAGTTACAGCATCTACCTTTGCCGACTTTTTGTCTTAACAACAAGCATTGTGAGAATTTTAAAATCAGGTTTGGAAAAAAATTAAGACCCTTTTTTTTCTTCTCTGTGTGTTATGTTCAATTACATCTTGCTCGTCTTTATTACAAGATCGCTTTATCAGCATAATAACAGTTACTTTAAGAGTAACAAATAATAACTATAATGACAATCAAAGAGATGAACACCTGCATGTGAGCTTGCTCAAAATGAAAATTATAATCTACACATGCTGCTCTTTTATACCTTTGTTTTTAAGGCAATATGAGCTACAAAAACAACCTATAATTTTAAGAGTGTCACTAATGTATCCACCCCTGTATTTCAGATGGAATGTACAATAAAAAATGAAGGGAATATTTGTATACAATAGTAGGCCTATTTAGCTGAACCCTTTTCTCTATTCCCCCAACCCATCAATAATCATTTGACGAAGTCTTAGATAAAGGTCAGTAACTTCATACACATCATCAGACATTGCAAGGTTGTGCTCAGCCATAAATTCATTACAAAAGTGAAACATCCACTTAAAAATACAGTCCTCTCGACATATTTCCATCTTCATTTGATCAGCTGGCTGCAAGAAATTCTGAGATCCATAAAGATCGGGAACCGCATAGATTATTGAAGGGTGACCATTTGGAGCCTGAGGATTGTTGCTTGTTCTTATGTGATGATCATTTCAGACAGTTACAACTTCATCAAGCTCCTCCTATATAAAAAGAGTGAAATGGTTCTGTGAAAATAATCTGTTTATGCCATTATATCTCATAGTTACACTTGTGTTGATAAACAATATTTATACTATACTTGTATGGTAATTTGGAAGCAAAACTGGATCAGTGATTTGTCAATGAAGCTGTCAACAAAATAGCCATCTGCTTTCAGCTGGTCAAAGTGATCCATCCAAAACTGGACGCATTCACTTCTCAAGGTGCACCACCAACGTTCAATCCTTTGATTGCCAGTACTTGGACCTAAAGTGACACACTCTGTACTAGGGTTGCACATCTCTTTGTGATAAACGGTTCGATATGCATCTAGATACACAGGTTACGATTCGATTCAAAAACGATATCCTTTATCACAGACCGATTCGATTCAAAAACGATATCCTTTAATTACAGACCGATCCGATTCAAATCGATTCCATACAGTGTAAGAACGATACGATTCGATTCTACGGTTATTATTTGTTGTAGATATTTTATAAAATAAAGAAGCCGATTCTATGAAAGTGACAGTACAATAGTTTCTTTTCAAATATGTAAAATACCACATATCCCCAAACATTGTGGCTGTATGGCACTGGCAAAAAAAAACAAAAAAACAGAACAACAAAATCACATGTCAATGTATTTATTTTTAGACATGGACCAAAAAAAAACTCTGTCTGAATCGTTGGATGGCGGTCACAGGACAGCGTCGTGGACGCTACCCGTGCTGCGGCCGCCTCTTGTGGCGCAAGTTGAGACACAAGCGATTGACATTCAAAGCCGTCCGTCTCTCACGTGCGGTCGCGGAGTGCCTGCGGTCACACGGCAGCGTCGCAGCCGCCTACCTGTGCTGCGCCCGCCTCTCCACCTAGGAATTCATTGATAATTTGTATCGATTGAGGAGGCTGCTACCGATGCAGCCGTATCTCTCACTTGTTGAACCGAATATCCAGTCGCATCGGTTTATCGTTTACAACCCTACTCTGTACCATTCTCATCCTCACTGTTGTGCAGAAACTTTTGCATCACTGCAACATGTGTGTTCTCAGTGCCGAGTTCTAACCTGACTTTTTGTGGACATCCATTGTTTTCGGCCACAGTATCAATGAAATAACCTGCAATGATACGAGGGTCACTTTTGGTTTTGTATGCTTCTAGCCACATCATTTTCCTAGAAAAGCCGTCTATGCAACCACTGATGCGTATGCCATATGGCTTTAATGTATCATACATGACATGACCTGACATACATCTGCCGTCTCAAACAGTTGCGTGCACGCAGATCCACCCCATTTCCGTCCATCAGTCGCATCAATTGACGCACAGTTTCTCTGTCCGTAACTAGCCAGCCAGCATTTCTGGTGCATCCATCTGTATCCGTGCTGTTTGCCAGATGTCTGTAGCTGTTGGTCAATGAAGGATGCAACTTCAGCTTCATCCATCTTATTTCGTTTCCGCCAAAGCTGTTTCCTTTGTAGCTTTCTCTCTAGAGTCTGAAGGCTTAGTTTGATATTATGTGATTCCTCTAACAACACTAAAATTTCACAATTTGTGAATCCACGTCTAAAGTAGTCTTCAATGATAGTATCCATTTAGGTCTGCTAAGCCTTGTCTCAGCCTTGTTGCTTTGGTGCAAATGAGGAAACAAGACATAGGCCTAAGTCAATATATTGAGATACTAAGTCATTATTTTGAGATACTATGTCATTATTTTGAGATACTAAGTCATTATTTTGAGATACTAAGTCATTATTATGAGATACTGGGCCCTAGTTTCGTGGGGCAGCGCAGGGCGGCGCAGGGTGGCGGAGCCGGCGCAATGCAAGTTTCGACCCGCGCAGCCTTGCGCACCGTCAGTTTGGCAGTTTGGTGGATCGCCTGCGGCAAGATGGGTGTGGCGGCGCAGCAGGGGGAGGCGTCACAGATTCAGCTTGGCGTAGCGGAAGTTTCGTGGCAAAAAGCCTCGCCGAGACTGCGCTGAAAGCTCGCCAGCTCCAACCTGGTCTACTTTCGGCGCAAGGCGTAAATAAAGTCCATTCATTCAATGCGAATCACAGCTGGCGGAGTGGAAGTTTGGCTGACAGCGCGCAGTGCGCACACGTCACCGAGACCTCACAGGCAGGTTTCCACAGTTCCAGGCACATTTAAATGCAATAAATAATCACAACAAACACTATTTAATGCAACTAATTGAATCAACACGTGAATTTATATCTATATAGATTGTCCCGTCACATCTGACGTCAGATCAAAGGCGGATGGCACGCGTAACGGAAACTCAGCCTCTCGGACCAAAACATCTCCCTCTCTCTCTCCTGTTTTTTATAATATCGGCATTGTTATTATTATGATACGCACGCACAGCGCGTGATGAGCGTGGTGGGAGCGCCGGCGCTGCTTCTGTCATCGGGTTGTCAAGTGACGGAACTTGCACTGAACCTCCCCTAACGCATTAAAGGTGAGGAGAGGAGCTCATTTGATTGGTGAAGATCTGAATCGGCTGTATTAATCCCAGTCCACGCCTCGTCTCCTCCTCGTCTCCCACTCACGCCTTCTTCTTCTCCCTCTTTCCCACTTGCGCCGGTGGGCGAGATGGGAGGTGTGCCTGCGCGAGCCTGCGCTGTGCACGAAACTTGCAAAGTCCAGGCGGACACACCCCGTCGGCGCGGCGCAGGTGCGCTGAAAACTGACTGCGCCTGGTCTACGAAACTAGGGCCCACTATCTCATTATTTTGAGAGCACCTGCGCCACGCCGACGGGGTGTGTCCGCCTGGACTTTGCAAGTTTTGTGCATGACGCAGTCGGGCGCAGGCACTCCTCCCATCACTCCTAACCCCGCAAGTGGGAAAGAGGGAGGAAAGAAAGCATGAGTGGGAGACGAGGAGGAGAGAAGGCGTGGAGTGGGTTTAACACAGCCGATTCAGATCTTCACCAATCAAATGAGCTCCTCTCCTCACCTTTAATGCACCAAGGCGAGGTGCAGTGTAAGTTTCGTCACTTGACAACCCAATGACAGAAGCAGCGCCGCCGCTCCCACCACGTGCATCACGCGCTGTGTGTAGGGCACCAAATGTGGCTGCGCTGGTCGAAACTTGCATTGCACCCGCTCCGCCACCCTGCGCTGCGCCACGAAACTAGGGCCCTTCGTGTCTTCCTCCAGTACCAACAAGGACTTTGATCATTTGGACTTCAACCTCGCCTTCACCTCCTGCCTAAAGCTTTAGACAATCTTTTGGCATCCCAGGGTGGTACCGTGCAGTGATTGGTGTTGAACGTTTCAACACATTCAACACAATACTGATGAGGTGCACACCAGCAATATTAGCAAAACTTTTGAATGATTGGAAACGAATATAGTCTAGTATTTTGTTTGTTTTTTGTTGTTTTGTTGGAATAATCTGTTTTTTTATTACCTCTTATTTACTTATGTAAGAACAATATGCAAAACTACTACAGCTAAGGTGACTGCTAAAATGATGGCTCAGTCAACTACCCACTTACCTGAAGATCTCTTTCATGATATTTTTGATGTATTGTGTTGTAATTTTCATGTGTTATTTGACTACATTTCTTGTAAATTTAGTGTTGTCCTATAGAAGAAAATGCGTTACCTTACAATTCTTATTTTAATCTCATACTAATATTCCTTTCTCTTGTACTCATTAAATGTCCTGCTGCCCCTATTTGATTGTGGTTGACTTGTTATTCTGATAAGAAGACCTTTGATCTGTCCCCCTTCCTGGACCGTCTCCGAAACATCTTTATCTCACATCCTTGATCAAGGCCTTGAGGAATGGCCCCCTGTTGTGACATTGTCTAGCTGTCCCGAGAAGTCACACCTTTCTGTTTTCTCAGGACATCTCTTCCTCTTGGTATTGAATCTATGCAAATCCACTGTTTAGACCTCCCCCCCTTTGGTTCTGTGTATAAAGCTCTCTCTTGCCCCACATTATGTAGAATGGACTGTATTGCAACGCGGTATTTTCCTTTCCCCACTGTCAGTGATTAAACCTCATCTGAACCTGCCACAGAATTGGACCTGAAGAGTCTTTCTTCCACAGCTTCCAACAAAAGAACCGGGTTAATAAGGCTTATATTAATCATATTAATGCCCCTACTCCTGGAACTGTGCACCAGTTATATGGTGTAATGTTCAGGTATTCACAAACTTCATCAAAACTATTATATGTATTTCAATATCTTATATTCTTGAAGAAAACATAATTTTTTTTCTGTCATGCCTCCAGGATAAACAAAGAAAATGGTTTTGATACATGGAAGTAAATGGGGGGGAATTATATCAATCTCATCAGGACTTATCAAGACCTTCATTCTCTACGTCTTTGGTTCTTCACCTTCGAGGCATGCGGGGTGAGTATGGGGTGAGTTAAGAAAGTCTCTGGTGTTTCCACATAGTCTGGTCTGGTCTCTGGACTAATGTGAGCTACTAGCTAGACCTCTGGGGGACCACAGACCCAGGAGAATTTGTTTCCTCCATTTAGGGTTCAGTAACATCAGGCCAACAGGAGGAGAATCTCAACGCTGAGGCTTTAGTGACACAGAGTCACACGAATTAAACAAAAAAAAAAGTGTCTATTTGTGTCTTGACTTAATGTAAAAAAAACGAGCTTTGCGTTTGGCGTTTAGAGAGAGAACCTCAAATTAGATGAAATGACATTTCTTCTGCCTGGTTCAGACGACACCATATGAGCCTGATTGGACCCCAATGTCAGTGTCGGCTTGGACCAGTAACGATAATGAGAGACAATCAATTGTTGTGACCATCGTACCAACAACAACATCCTGTAGTCTTAACCAGGAATCAGATTCATTCATAATTTTTACACAATCTATAGTTACACTGTACCCTGCTTGACCCTCTGATCACCTGCATCATCATCATCATCATCATCACATTTAAAGCACACAAACCAGTTTAACATAACCATTCATCTCTGCACACTCCAGCATTGCTTACTAGTCCACAGTCACTATTCTTCTGGTGTTTCCCATGTGACCTTATTTCAGAAAAAGTATCAATGGTAGTCAACCGTGAGAGACAAATCATTTATAATAATTTATAATAATAATTTATTGATCCTGTTGTGCCATGAATAACATGTTTGTCAATTTAAAAGGTAATTTTGCAAGTCTCAGTTGAGACAGATTGAAATGTTGAGACCAAAGGGAATGTCATTCGTTTTGGAGGTATTTGGTGTAAATCAAAGAATTCGACAAAACCAAATTCAACTTGATGATGGTGCTAGACGAAAAGTCAGAGGATCATCAAAGTAATTAGAGTTAATCCTAAGGTGGACATGAATGTGTGTGCCAAATCACAATCCATTCAAAAGTTGTTGAGATATTTCTGGATCGAAGACCAACCAACCACTGACTTCATAATGAGTATGAGTTATAATTCACATCTTTATCATTTCAAGTCAAAATGTGATTAAATTCTACCTTCAACACCTTGTTTTTTTAATTTATTGTAATTGCAAATTATCATTACAATACTTTGATCATTAGATTTTTCACTTTGTGCCCACCACAAGTACTAATATATGTCCTGTAGCTGAGAATTCTTGATTGATTTAGGTTGGTTAATTAGCAACAGTCTTTGTTGTTATACATACATATTTTCCACACATAGCACATAAGAAGCTCATACTGAATTACCACAGTGTTTCTTTATAAAATGTCGACTGCTCCACCAGTGACTTTGTGCTCTATTGTCCAAACTGCACATTGGCTCCGATGTTGAACAACAGTGGACTGCTGGGAGGAGAGTGGAAAGAATGTGTCCAGGGAGAACAGCTGTTGCCTCCTCAGCAGGCGTCCGTGGCAGATCTCTGGTCAAGCTGTAGACTGGAAGTGGAGTTTCACTGCAGGAAAAATTGTTATGGCAGAGCAGAAAAGTATGTTTATATACAAACACCGACAACGCAACACTCTTCATAGTCTCCTCTGAAAACTGTCCAAGCATTAGAGGCAGTCTCTTACACAGAATGTGCTGCAATGACAATATGTAATAATATTTTCACACCAAACGCAAAGCAAATTTTCACCTTGTGTTAGTCACGCAAGTTTGACTGCAGGATCATTTGTGTGTCACTCATGCGAGGAGGCGGAGGCTTCCTTCCACGTAGTCACAAACCAGGTTTTTCCAATCATGGCTCAAATCACCACTATTGCTATGGTGAAGTCTCAGATCCACCAGGAAACCAAACCTCGTCCTCTCTTGGATCATGACATCATCCAGAGGTGCTCGGTGGATTTCACCAAGCTGGATTCACTGGATCTAGCATGACCCACGTGGGCTGGTTTACCACAGCTGGAGGAACCCAGAATAAACTATTTAGCTGTGATTTAATATCAATAACCAGATGAAACGTATGCTGAAATAATATAATAATGTATTCACATCCATTTCTCGTGTCTGGTCTGGTCTCTGGACTAATGTGAGCTAATATCATAGACCTCTGGGGGACCACAGAAAGTCTCTGGTGTTTCCACATAGTCTGGTCTGGTCTCTGGACTAATGTGAGCTACTAGCTAGACCTCTGGGGGACCACAGACCCAGGAGAATTTGTTTCCTCCATTTAGGGTTCAGTAACATCAGGCCAACAGGAGGAGAATCTCAACGCTGAGGCTTTAGTGACACAGAGTCACACGAATTAAACAAAAAAAAAGTGTCTATTTGTGTCTTTGCATTGACTGAATGTAAAAGAAAACGAGCTTTGCGTTTGGTGTTTAGAGAGAGAACCTCAAATTAGATGAAATTACATTTCTTCTGCCTGGTTCAGACGACACCATATGAGCCTGATTGGACCCCAATGTCAGTGTCGGCTTGGACCAGTAACGATAATGAGAGACAATCAATTGTTGTGACCATCGTACCAACAACAACATCCTGTAGTCTTAACCAGGAATCAGATTCATTCATAATTTTTTACACAATCTATAGTTACACTGTACCCTGCTTGACCCTCTGATCACCTGCATCATCATCATCATCATCATCATCACATTTAAAGCACACAAACCAGTTTAACATAACCATTCATCTCTGCACACTCCAGCATTGCTTACTAGTCCACATTGGTCCAACGGATATATCTATAAAGATCTTGGTCATGTTGCACAATAACTGTTAATGTCCACAGTTCAGTATCAGAATACTGTACCCACATCTCAGCATGTCACAAGTCATCCACCGCACAGTCCTTCTGCTCTAAACAGCTGCCGTGGTAACATCCTCCTCAGCACCGGTGGTGGTGGTGGTGCCCGGCCCATCCCCTGGTGTGTGTGGGGTGACTTTGGCAGCTCGGTGCTCCTTGCTGTGGGTGCAGCTGCGGGCACAGAGCTGGCAGGAGGCGCAGGCCGAATTGCAGCAGGGCAGGAAGCGAAAGAAGCTGACACGCCACAGGAACCAACCGGGCGACCAACAGCACCAGCAGAGCACCAGGCTGCCCGCCACTACACCCAGGAGGATGTAGAGGACCAGCAGGGACAGGGAGGCAGGGGGGTCTAGGGAGAGTACCAAATACAATTATCTTTATTTGAACTGTAGCCATATTTACGTTTGTAATAATTATACTAATAATAATACTAATACTACTACTAATAATAATAATAAGCAGGTAACAAACACTTATCACTTATCCTACTTGTCTGATTGTTAGCTAACTAGCTTAATAATTCCAATGCTTTAATGTTTCACTTGTAGGCCTACTGTTGATACTATTGCTTCTGTTAATACTACCACTACTGCTAATACTACTACTACTGTTAATACTAATACTACTACTGCTAATGCTACTACTACTGTTAATACTTCTACTACTGTTAATACTAATACTACTGTTGATACTATTGCTTCTGTTAATACTACTGCTAATACTACTACTACTGTTAACACTACTACTACTGTTAATACTAATACTACTACTGCTAATGCTACTACTACTGTTACTACTACTACTGTTAATACTTCTACTATTGTTAATACTAATACTACTGTTGATACTATTTCTTCTCCTAATACTACCACTCCTGCTAATACTACTACTACTGTTGATACTACTACTGTCAATACTACTACCACTTTTAATACTAATACTACTACTGCTAATGCTACTACTACTGTTTATACTACTACTGTTAATACTTCTACTACTGTTTATACTAATACTACTGTTGATACTATTGCTTCTCCTAATACTACCACTACTGCTAATGCTACTACTACTAACACCAAATGCAGTTGGAACCCGAAGGTCTGGGCTGCACGAAATTTCTGCCTAAAAGCCTATTAAGCCTCTCCACTATGTGTCCTGAAAACTTCTGTTGTAGAATTGAATTGAATGTTCCTCATGTAGTGAGTAAAAAGGAGGTTGAGGGTTCACAACATTTCTGAAAATATATATATTTCAACGTTGAAAACCACTATTATAAACCTTGCATTGTCCGTTCCTGCCACATCTACCAGCATCAAAACAGGAAGAAGGTGGTTCAGTAGTAAAACCCGCCTCTTGCTACTTTTGATTGACTGCCTGATGCCGTGTGTGAAATTGATGAGCGGTGAACGTCACACCAGGTGCTGAGAAATTGACAATGTTTGAACTTTTATGAGCATTTAAAAAAGGTGAGAAAACCATGACGTGCAGTGCAAGAGCGGAGTGCACACCCAACAGAGCGTAGGAAGACAGTGGTGTTGGGTCTGTCTCTCTGAGCTTCGGAACATCACTGCTCCTCTGATAATCCTCAACGCTGCCTGAGTGACCGTCCTGCTTTGTTGATTTGAATGGGAATGTCCCTTCTACTCCTATTTTATCTCTACAGTTTGAGCTTTTCAGTCCACCTCAACAATGCCAGACTGACCAGCGCTCACACAGCATTGTCCCTACTGTCCAAATAAGAAAAGTCATGGGACAGTTGTGAGGGAAATTCCTATTTAATCATGTATTTCTGTGGGCTGTCTGTCCTCAATGCGTATTGTGGGACCATTTGCCACCAGGTATTTCTGTGGGCAAATGGCTGTCTGTCCTCAATGCGTATTGCAGGACCATTTGCCACCAGGGGCGTAGCCAGACAAGCGCATTGATGCAGGATAAGACAATGACCCTTTGATCAAACACAACATCTGGGGACACCTGGAACGGGAGGCTGCAGGATGTCAGACCTGTATGTAAATTCAACTGCATTATAAGTGCTGACAGAAACAGTGACTCTTCAGTCATTCCTGTGTCGCACTGGGGAATGGCTCATGCTGCAGCATTAAAAGATCTTCAGATTCGGATATTATGTCTTTTGGTATTTCATTGCCAAACTCTCACCTGCACTAGACTAAACTGGTATTTCAGTTGCAACGACACAGTCCTTCATCATCACTCTTCTCTGAAGAGTCACAGTGGCACTGGTTAGTTAGTATGTTAGGGGCGGTGCTCACCACCGTCAAACAAAAGGAACCGTCCTGAATGATGGAAATCAGAAACATACACAAGCTCAGTGAGCAGCAAATGTGGATCTGCTGAAAATAGTCCCCCAAAATGCACAATTAACTAAAAATAGACTAATCAATGCTGGTTCAAAGAGGGGGCAAAGCTCTGGACCCTCCTCTGGCTTTCATAATTTGGCAAATATTTTCAAGAGGTAGAAGCAAAGTTGAAATACACACAGAACCAAAATATGAATCCTGTTGTATAGTGGGATAATTTGAGGTGATGGACTCATTGGATTTGGAGGTGTTCTTTTTCCCCATCAGTTTTGCGGCAAGTCCTGTGCTATGATTGGCTAGTTCTCGTTATTTTGATTGGATGCTAGCTCTCTCTCATGAGCAACACAAGTGACATTACTGACATTGATGATAATGTAATAATAATAATATGAATATTTTTGAATCCATTTATCTACAAGGGATGCAACACAGCTTAACCCCTTGTTCCCAAAACATATTTTTCCCAGCAAATCATGCATTTGTTTTTTCATCTATGGAAAAGCTATATATGCTTATGATCTTAATGTATGCCCCTCAGAAGTATTAATGTATTGTGAACTTCTCATATAAAAAGAAATAAATTAGAAATGATGTAAAAGAAATCCATTCAAAACTGGTAGATGTTCTAAAGGCTCAGACAGACGATTATCGGCCGTCGGGACAGTCTGCCAACATCGGTGACGCCGACTCAACATGTGGAATCGGCTGAAAAGAACGGCGACGGCTTTGACGACGGCCGATGGCACAGAACAGAGTCGTGTCACCGATGTTGGCAGACTGTCCCGACGGCCGATAATCGTCTGTCTGAGCCTTTAGAACATCTACCAGTTTTGAATGGATTTCTTTTACATCATTTCTAATTTATTTCTTCACCTTTTCTTCACCTTTTTTAAATGTTCTATTTCACGAACAAGTCCTTCAGTCTGACCAATCTGATTGGTGGAGTGCTAGCCCTTCATTTGCGATGAAGATTTATGATGGTATCATTTAGAAACCTTTTCTGCATTTTTGCTTTTCCCCTTGCTCTGTGTTGATCGACATTTTCTTCTGTTCGCTTTTGTTCCTATTGCCAAACCGATTTCTTGATGAACCAAGTGAGGATTGTATTGTTTTCTGTAGTTAACATTTTTTTATAATCTTTCCTGACACTATTCATGCCATCTTCTAATGCTCTCTCTCTCCTTTAGTGTCTTGGTATTTTTGACTGATATTATTTATCAGTGCATTTGGAAAAAAGAGTGTTTTTAGCGTTTTTGATTGAGGGGAATCAGATACGCGTTTCAGTCTCTGGATGCGTTTCTGGTATTTTCTTTTTCAGCAAACTCTTTCACTTTTCTCTCACATTCACACCTACGGGCAATTAAGAGTCATCAATTAACCTATCCCCATCCTGCATGTCTTTGGACTGTGGGAGGAAGACGGAGAACCCGGAGAGAAACCATGCAAACTCCACACAGAAGGAACCCGACCCGGGAATCAAACCTCGCTGTGAGGTGACAGTGCTACCCACTACACCACCGTGCAGCCCTTAACCTCCAATTCTATAACGACCCATGTACTTGTGGTAGGGAAGATGGATGAAGAACATATAACATTATTAAATGTATATAACCCCCAAGAAAGTCCAGGCACTATAGAGAAGATGATTGATTTAGTGACAGTACAAAGTAAAGGATTAATGTACTTGGAGGACATTTTAATGTATTAATGAATGAAAAAATTGATTCTCAAAGTGACTTACATTTGATGAAAACATTTTGCAAAGAAGTTGGAGTAGTGGATGTATGACAGATATTAAATTAAATCAGAAGAACTATACACATTTCTCTTCATTAACAGGCAAATATTCAAGACTATATGTAAGACTATGTTTTCGAGGGATTTAATAACAGTAAAATTCAAATCACAAACATACTTATCCGATCATGTACCTCTTCAGAGGGAAATTAAGGATTAGTAAAGAAAAAGGGACTGGTATGTGGAGATTTAATAATACTTTCTTGCTAGAGAATTAATTTACATTAAAATTAAGACAGTGGCTGCAGGACTACATAATGCATAACAATACAGAATATGTAAACCCAGTAATTTTATGGGAAGCAGCTAGCAAGGTAGTGTATAGTGGGGAAATAATAGTGATGTCCAAATGAAGCTTCGTGAAGCATTTTCTTTATTTTCTGAGCCCAATAGGTGGCGCTCTCTGTTCAACAAAGGTTTGAAGGCCGATATATTTCCATTGCTTTCAACCCTTTGTTGAACAGAGAGCGCCATCTATTGGGCTCAGAAAATAAAGAAAATGCTTCACGAAGCTTCATTTGGACATCACTAGGAAATAATAGCTTATGCATTATTTAAGAAAAAACAACAAGAACATAAAAAAGCTAACAGAGAAAGAAATTGAGGAACTGGAAAAGCACATAAAACTACAGGGGGAACAATATTACTAATAAAGCTAAGTGCAGCAAAAACAGAAATGAATAAACTATTAAAGTTAGGGCGACTAAACTTATAGTCTACAAACCCTAAAAAAAAACAATAACTAAAAAATTACAAAATAAGGCAACAATAGCAAAATTAAATGGGAAAAGCCCAAATTGAATAATAAATGATTGGAACGGTATAGCAAATTAATTTGCAGCAAATTAACCAAGATCTTTATGATTCTACTAAAAATCCTGTAAATGAGGAGAAATGAAAACAATTTTTCCAAAAGATAAATTGGCCCAAAGTTATGCAGGAACAAAATCTCTCTTTAATTAAAACCATCTCAGAAGAAGAGACGTATAGCCATATTAAGTCCCCAGGGAGCGATGGATATACTGTACTAATGAATTGTATAGAGAATTTCAGCATGATCTTGTTCCGCTTTTATGTAAATCATTTAATTGGGCTTTGGAAAATGAATCATGGGCAGCTATACCCAGACTGCATCCTACCGGCCCATAAGCCTATTGAATACAGATAATAAACTTACATCTTCCATACTGGCTTGTTGACTAGCAAATTGTACCCCAATTAATAAACAAAGACCAAACAGCTTTTATTCCTCAGAGTCAACAGGACAACGTGAGACAAACAGATATAGCACAAAAACAGAAAATACCTGTAGAAAGCATTACGTTAGACACCGAGAAGGCTTTTGATAAGGTGCTATGGCCTTATTTTTTTTAAACACTGTCATTTTGGGTTGAGTCCAACTTTCATGAAATGGTTGAGAGCTATGTACAAAGAGCCAAACGCTAGAATCAGAGCTAAAGGAGTCCTCATCAAAAAAATGTAAATGTCTAAAGGTACAACAGAGGGAGATCTGTTATCCCCATTGATATTTGCACTGTGTATCGAACCATTGGCAGAATACATTAGAACAGATGGAAACATCAACGGTATTCATATAACAAAAGAAAATCATACTCTGGTGATGTACTCAGATGATGTTATCATTTATTTACTTGAACCTGAACAAATGATTCAAGTTTTAATGGATATAATTTAAGAATATGGAAACATCTCAGGTTTCACACTGAATGTTAATAAATCAAGAGGTGATGCTTATGGGATGGACAGTTAATGAGGTAACTAAAAATAAATATGCATTCCATTGGGATGCAGAAAGGATAACATAGCTGGGAATAAAAATAACAAAGAACTTGGAGGACTTGTTCATTAAGAATTTTGGAGAATTGATCATTCAAATCAAAGAAGACCTACATAGATGGCCAATAATCCCTTTCTCCCTTTGGGAAATAATTAAAATAATACAGATGAGCATTTAGACAAATGTTTATTTTAAAGCAATACCATATATATGACCAGCCACGGCAAAACCGGGAACAAGGGCATTTTGAGTTATTCATTGATTCTGTGTAATTTCTAAGCTTTCCAATGATGTTTAACACATGGAAATCCGATAATATTTGACAAAGTTGTGGCCATTTGAATGTATGCTTCTCTGAAAACCGTTCACTGAGAAAACTGGCCTGAACGATTTGCAAATCTCACCTCACCTCACCTCACCTGGTGAGCAAGGAAACACAATGGTGCTCATTTGCATCTCATTCAGATAAGCCCTTCCCCCTACAGATGTCACTCAGTGATATCTGGTATATGTTAGCCTGCAGGAACCGTCTAAGTAGCTAGTGCTAATGATTTAGCAACTAGCCTATTGTCCTCAGGTAGGCTAGTTGCTAAACTATTAGCATCACTCAAAAATAACTCCCTGGCTCTTTTAACATGGTTTAGCATGGCTTTTTGCTGGTTTTTTACTGAGTCCATATGTCTCATTCTTTTAATGTCATTCCTGACACTAAACTGGGTCTTGAAAAGGGGCTAGTCTTAGCTCATGTTAATGTATGCAGCTTGCGTAATAAGGTTGAGGAATTAGAAGGTATTGTTAGCAGTAATAGTATTCATATTCTTGCCATTTCTGAAACACATCTTGATGATGTTTTGACTGACATAGATGTAAATATTGAGGGGTTCTATATTTTTTAGAAAAGATAGAAATCAATTTGGAGGAGGTGTGGCCATTTATCTTCAGAAAAATTTTCCTGCCAAAGTACGTGAGGATTTAATGAAAGATGAAATTGAAGCTCTTTGTGTACAGGTCTATCTACCTCATCTTAAGCCTATCTTGGTATGCTGCTTCTATCATCCTCCTAGTGCTGATGCTCTGTATCTTAATGATCTGTGTAATATGTTTGATACGTTATCTGACATGAATAATGAAATCTACCTACTAGGTGATATGAACATAGATTGGTTGGGTAGGCCTGGTACAAACAAGAACAAGGTCCTTTCTATTTTGAATGCTTGCAACCTGTATCAGATTGTCACTCTGCCCACAAGAAATAGTATAGATAGTGATGGTATCACCCTGAATACATGTATTGATCACATTTATACTAATATTCCTGACCTATGTTCTAGAGTTGTCTCGGTGCCAATTGGTTTTAGTGATCATAACATAATTGCTGTTACCAGAAAGACAAAGCTTCAGAAAGTCAGAGCAAATGTTATTTACACTCGTTCATATAAAAAATGTCATAAGGAATGCTTTATTGAAGATATATCGAGTATAAATTGGAGTGATGTATACAGTGAGAATGACCCTGAGGCTGCACTTAGTTTATTTATGTCCAAATACATGAAGGTTGTAGACGAGCATGCTCCTTTAAAAAAGTTTACGGTCAAACATAAAAAAGAGCCCCATGGATTGATAACACTTTGATGAATTTAATGACAGAGAGAGACGCTGCTAAAAAGGTTGCTATAATGTCTGGATTAATCGGAGATAGACGCAAGTATTGCTCTTTGCGCAATCAAGTTACAAAATTAAATGAATTGAAAAAGAAGGATTACGATAAACAAAGATTAAATACTGCTAAATATGATGGTAAAAATCTTTGGAGTGTTTTTAATGAAATGATGGGTCGCACTGCCAGCTGTATTTCATCTCCAGTGATCTATATTATTAATAGATGTTTACATATCTGCAAAACTCCTTTGTTGTGGAAGATTATCCCCATACCCAAAAAATTATCCCCATACCCAAAGATAAGAAATTAATCTTTAATGAGAGCAACTCTAGACCAATTAGCATTATTCCAGCCCCGAGCAAAATAATGGAAAAAGTTGTATATATGCAAATTCATGATTATTTTTTTACGAATAATTTGATAACTATGTCTCAGCATGCTTATAGAACTAGCCACTCCACGTCCACTGCTTTGATAAAAATGACTGATGACTGGTTTAGAGCTATTGACAATTCTTAAATGGTGGGGGCTGTGCTGTTAGACTTAATTGCTGCCTTTGATTTGCTTGATCACTCTCTTTTGTTAAAAAAAACTTGAATGTTATGGTTTTGGTCCACTGGCATTAATGTGGACTCATAACTATCTGACTTCCAGATCACAACAGGTGCATTTAAATGGTGGTATATCAAATAGTAGGGATCTAGTATGTGGTGTGCCTCAGGGCAGCTGCCTCGGACCTTTACTGTTCACTGTGTTTATTAATGATCTTGCCTGGGCTACTGACAGAGCAGAAATAGTGTTTTATGCCGATGATTCAACCTTGTATTATGCCACGCCTTCACAAAGTGAGTTGAACGATGTCCTTAATAAGGAATTGGTAATTCTACATGACTGGATTTCTTGTAATAAGTTAGTCCTTAATGTTCTTAAAACAAAAAGTATTTTAATAAGTTATCTTGTAACCAAAAGTTGGATTTAAAGTTAAATAATGTAACTGTGGAACAAGCAGAAACTGTTAAACTTCTGGGTGTAATGTTGGATTCCAGGCTTTCCTTTAGTAATCACATTAATCAAACGATCTTAAAAATGGGAAGAGCTGTCGGTATCTCCAGGAAATGTGCTTCCTTTGTTGCTCGACCCCCCACATTGTGCAGAGTTTGGTGTTATGCCACCTAGATTATTGTTCTGTGGTCTGGGCATCTGCTGCCAAAACTGAGCTCAAAAAGCTGCAGATTGTCCAAAATAAGGCTGCACGGTTGGTATTGGGCTGCTCAACCCGATCAAATGTTAACCGCATGCATGATTCCCTCTCATGGCTGATGGTAGATGACAGGTTAGTACTGCTGTAATGTTTCAGTCAGTCTTGATCAGCAAAGCGCCTGACTTTTTATTTACTCAAATTATTTTTAGAAACACTGTGCACAATTATAGCACTAGAGGGTCCAGCAATGGTCAGCTGGAAGTGCCTCACTCAAGAACTAAGGCTCTATCACAATCTTTTATCTATAGAGCAATGACTCTGTGGAATAATTTGCCTCACTACCTCTGTTGTATTGAAAGGAAACAGGTATTTAAAAAGAAATTGAAATCCTATTTTATACGAGCTGTACATGAGTACGAGTGGCCCCATTTTGCTGTCTAAGTAAAACTCTTTAAGATTTGTGGAAATTTTCAAATGTTTGTCTTAACTTTTTAACATTAGATATATTGTGATAGACTGTATGTGTAAATGTATATGTTGAGGAGGTGATGTTTTTGTATATGTATATGTATGTATGTATATCTTATGTATATTCTGTGTTGTTCCTTGTGGACCCCAGGAAGACTAGCTGGGTACTAAGGTACCAGCTAATGGGGATCCTTAATAAACAATAAACAGTCAATTCAAGCAATGCAAACAGGCAACTTGGCACCTTACTGTTAAATCAGATGCCCACATTATGAGCCAAAAACCTCCCGTTACAGCTTGGTTTCGATGTGCATATACTTTTAAAACGACAGTACTGAGCTAGCTTAGCTAGCTAAGCAAAGTAGATAACTTGGATGTTAACGGAAACTCACCCCCTGAGAAACTGAAAAGTATTCCTGCAGACTTCGTTTGCTCCGACTTTCTTTTCGTTTGTGGCTTTTTGGTGGATGCAGTCATCTCTGACGTAACTACTGTATGTCCGTTTGCTCTCTTTCGGCAGCTAAAGAATCCATCCGTAAAGAATCCGCTGTAAGTAAGCTCTTGAGAAAGTTTGTTGCTACATGAATGTCTTCCAAGGAGAGAGTTACCTTTTCGTCTTCCGTAGCATTTGCAGTCAAAGTTACGGATTTCCTCCATTTCGCTGTCTTTATCCCGTTGAAATGTAACTGTAGACGTCTGATATCTTCCGCTCCAGCTGATCCTGCGCTGAATAAGTAGCCATGTGTTTCGCTTCTAGCCAAAAAAAATAACAACAGCGCGTGAATGGCCAACGGTGATCAGTATGGAAATGAACTGCATCGCCATACACGGCCCTGCAGGGACAAAGACAAAGGCCGTTTTTTTCCGAAACTACAAATACAAAATATATACTTTTACGGCAACCAAAACTGTTATCTGAAACATGGAGTGGCTTCTTCATGATCTCGACTTGCATATTCTGCAAAAAAACGAAAGTCATTTACACGAATTCGACCCACCCGACTTGTTGCTGGTTTTGCCGTGGCGGGTCACATATATGCATGTATAGCAATGGGATAGGTTACTTATGAAATTCATATGGAATAATGAGGAAGAGTAAAATTAAAATATCTTCAATCGCCAAAAAAAGGTGGTTTAGACTTGCCAAATTTACAAGCCTACTATCAAGCAGCACAACTTAAAAATATTGAAATATGGATGTCAGGAACCCTTCATAAAAATAAAAGGGGAATGACTACTTTTCCTTTTCCTTTCCAAGAAATACACTAAATCCCAGGTTCATAGATTGGACAACAGATGTGTATTCGCTCGAAGTTTGTAAAAGTTTCAAACTGGAAGGAGAATTAATGTTGTTCAAAGAAATGGACAATTAACTGCCACCCTAATAAAAATGCCCAAACATCTTTAAGTTATGGGCAAATGGAGGTTTGTAAATTGATGGTAGGTTTAGGGAAAAGGACATGAAATCAGCAGTTAAACAGTTAAAATCAGTATATAACCTAACTAATTCTCACATGTTTCTTTATTTAGCAGTGAGAAGCTATCTTATTGATACGTTAAGGAAAATAACTATTAACTATGGATTAAAGATATTAATCCACAAATATTTCCCACTAATATTTTTATAGTTATACTATCTAATAATCAAGATTAAGAAATGATTGAGAAAGTAAAAAAACAAATGTCAAACAAATGTGTAAAAAGTTGGTTTAGATATTTCATAATGCCACAAATTCAAACTAAATATAAAGAAAAATCAAACGAATCAGATGCTAAATGTTGGAGATAATGTGGTGAAAAGAAAGCCAATCCCTATTAAATAAAACCCACAGTGTCTACTTCTTGGGAAAATACCAGAAGAAATTCAGAAGAAAGACTCCCACTTGTGTCTAATGATAAGGGTAACAATAATTTAACAAATAACAACAATTAACAAGAAACTGGTTGAAAAATGACCACTTATATCTGGTGAATGAAATATATGAAATGGAGAAGTCTACTATGAGGATTAGAAATCAAATGCATTTACTTGGGAGATGGGAGAAATGGATTAAATATATAACATAAATAAAATTCTTATTTTATTTTCTATGTGGCAGCATGATTTGCAACCTTTAAACTGGGATATATGATTTGCGAATTATTGTCATAGCTATATTTTAATTTGTATGTGAATTTGTTGTCATTTTATGTTGTTTCACTTTTAGTTTTTTGGTTGTATATTTATTAAAATTAATTAAATTAAATTAAAAATTTAAATTAAATTAATTAATTAAAAATAAAAGAATGAATAATCAGATAATTTCTATTTTTATGATAAAGACCAACTAGACAAACCCAACTACATGGATGCTGCTGCTATATGACTAGCTGCAGGGTAATGGACAGATTGTCATCAACTAAACAAAACTAAATGAGATCTGCAAGAAATAGTTCAGGAATGCAACAGTGAAAGGTGTGTAGAGGCAAAAGGGCCCACTTGATAAAGGTATTTGATTGAGTCAAAGCTTTGGTTCAGACTTCAAAGGAATATATGATTGAGTCCAGGTTTGACCTCTGGAATGAGGTATTGAATATTGCGGTGTAATATTGTAGTGGAACAAATTCCTCTTGCCTGGAGGGACCTTGTGTTGTGACTACAGTAGGTGAGAGAAGGTCTCAACCAGATAATGTCTTAGATCAAATGATCTCCAACCCCTCAACGTACTCATTTGTATGAGACAGGTCCAAACCTATCTCTCATCTATCATGTCAGTGTTCAATCTCCAAGGGCAAAGGCCTTAAATATGAATCCTTTTATTGATATCCTTGCATGAATAAACAGAGTAACTTGTTACAGAAACACACAATGAGGTTGTGAAGCGATTGGTTAGGTTTGGAATAAACATCATGGCTTGTCTCGAAGTAATAAGGTAATAACAAATAAATGACATACGCTGTTTTTTTCTTACGTAAAGTTAGGTAACAATCATAATCAAGCGTAGCGTTAGTTCTGGCAGGCCACGACGTCAAGCTCTAAATCAGCAGCAACAGCGTAGCTGTCAAAACCGAGGAGATCAGCTGACAGCTCAGCTGACTCCCCGTGCTCGCTTCCTATTGGGAAATTGCATTCAGAGCGCACTATTTAAACTGCTCTAGCCTGACCTCCCTCGTTGCTTCCTCTGCCGGCGTTTTCAACCCACCCTCCCGTCATCTGTTATGTACCTTACCATTGTTCTTGTTGGTTGCTCTGCTCTGTCTGGGTTTTTCTTTGCTGCTACGCTCCCTGCTTATGCCGTTCATGATGGCTCATGAAGGGCAGGAAGGTGCTCTTCCTGCCTCAGGCTTTCCACGCAAGCGCGTGGAAGAGCAGGGAGTCCCAGAACAGTACCATACCGCCAAATGAAACTTGTGCAAATAAATAAAGATTCTTTTTGACAAAGTGGTCCTGACTGAAACAATGTTACATAACAACTGCAACAAATTTCCTGTTTGTTTGACCCATGCACTTTCTCACGTGCCATACTCACTTGCTATGACCAAAAGCAAAACTGTTGACGTTCAATATACCCATGGTTTACAGAAACATACAATGCCAAAATGCCATTTTATTGAAATTGATGATTTGTGCTGTTACAACAGTTGGTCAGCCTTCTGCTGTATTCAAACGCAGAGAGAACCTTTTGCATGGGGCAACAGCATACAAAGTCAATGCAAATACATGAATAGAGGCAAATTCATCCTGGGCAACACAAATTATGTCAAGAGATCAGACCAGACAATGTGGAGAAACCAGAGACTGTCTGTGGTCTCCCAGAGGTCTACGATAGTCGGTCATATTAGTACAGAGACCGGACCAGACAATAGCCCCCTTTAGACTGCCTTTTTGTTGCGGGAGTATTCCGCCGAGGCAATAAGGCGTAACAGAATGTTACAGCAACGGAGGTCGTCACAGAGGATTTTTAGGATTATTAATATAATTAATAATAAACATGTGTGTGTGTGTGTGTTACAAGATGGCGGCTGTGGGTGTCGACCAGTCAGCCATGTGGAGTGGGGGTGTTCCTTGTGGGAGGCTGTGTGGCCCTGCCTGGAGAACAGGTTTCTATATATGTGTATAATTAGTTTAATATATGTAGAGCCGTTAGGAAAGTTGGATTAGTGAGCATGCAAACTGTCTGTTCTAAATCACTGACAACTGAACTAAGGTTACATACTTAACTAGACAATATATCAAATAGAGAATCACTTGGAAACATTAATGTCATCACATTCAGTTTCTGTCCTAAGCTATGCCCAGATTGTTTGATTGGTTGTTCCTCTGAAGAAAGGTTGCTGTCTTCAGGTTCCTGTGAAGGAAAGTTGCTGTCCTTGGAGTTGTGGATGGAGGAATTTCTAGAGATGCGCCTTGACTACGAATTCTTGTCTTTGTGGCAGAAGCAGACTCCAACAGCCAGCTTGTTGGCTGTTTTGAGGCCGCTGCTGGGGGCTTGAGACCTGTAGTCCAAATCCCAGGAGAAAGAGGGAGGTGGAGAGATCGCTTGTCCGGGCGGAATCCCAGGAGAAAGAGGAGACCTGTTGTCAGGTCGACATCTCAGTAGAAAGGGAGACGAGACCTGTGGTCAGGTCGACATCTCGGTAGAAAGAGGGAAATTCCAACTTGGTCTGCTTGGTAGAAAGCCAACTTCCGCTGCAGTTGACCAATCAGAATGGAATCTGAAGTTCACTTTCAGTGACACAGGCCTGCAGGCAGATGGGGGAGGGGGAAAGACCCCCTGTGGAGGTGCATGACTGTGTTTCCACACAGAGGACGCTCCAATCTGAAGGTTCAGAAACAATTCAATCTGCATCCATGAATTGTTTCATAGACACAAACTCTGAGGTCCCAACAGTGTGCAATAAATGAACCACACATATAGTAATGGCCGGACCACACTGACTGTTTCAATGTCCCTCGCTGTGGGCTGACCAGGGTACATTTAAATGGATTTCAGCTCGTAAACAGCTGGCAATTTGCACAGCAGGGCAAATGTGAATCCCCCTCTCCCGCTCTCAATGGGCCGGTCAGAAATAAAAGAATAACTGTTTTCTCAGGCCAGACTTGGCCGGTCTGTAAAAGCAATCAGAAGCTGACAGGTTTGCCCAGACAGTCTGTGTTTGCACCTCGGACGCTGGAATAGACAGATCACTCAAGAGGCTGCTCTCTGCCGTAAGACTCCATCACCATTTATTGGTTTACAAGGCTTTAGTGAAATTAACAACTCAATGGTCACCCCCATTAGTTTTACACCCAGTCATCAGCATCCAAATGGGCACTCAGTTCATTTGTTTACCAACCAAGCATCTGTGTCACAACGATCACTCACCTGTTACAGACTCGTTACTGGGAGCGCTGTCTGGCATACCACAATTCATACGTGAAGGAATCGGCACTGTGGGTGGATTCACAAAAGGAGGGGGTGGGGTTGCCATTGTCGGTGGCGGTTCAGGAGGTACAATCTGACCTGCTGATGAATGACAGACAGATTAGGGTCAACTTTTAAAGGGGAGAAAAAGCCCTTTTGTTGAACTGTAAAGACAACCCTCCCAACACTTTGTTGTGAAGCATCAACACTTCCTTGTAATAAGTGAAAATAACTCACTGTACCTTTAAATATCAGCACCACAAATGTCACCTCATCGCTTAACTGACCTTTACAGCCCGTCGTCAGGTTTTCCTCCAGGTCACTTCCATCTCCACAGTTGTCGATGCCTTTATCATCACACACCAGACTTAGCGGGATACACTTCCCATTTCTGCAGGTGAAATAGGGCTCATTTCTGCACTCTGATTGGTTAAAACCTGAAGAAGAAGATAAAAATTGAGAGGAAGGATTTGAGTTAGTTAAAACTGAGATTTAAGGCATACTAGTTATTATTGAGGGTTAACAAACATGCTGAATGCATTTGCATTGTCGGTGAGCATTTTCAAAGCTTTTGTTCACAGCAATGTTAGCTAGTAACACATGTTCTTCTCAGGTGGCAACCTCGTAATCTGAAAGTAGAGTCAATACAGAAGTGCCTTAAACCTCTGGCAGCTGTGGCTCAGAGATAGAGCGAGTCATCCTCGGAAAATGCCAGGTCCTCTAGTCTGCATGCCGAAGTGTCCTTGGGCAAGATACTGTATCACCAATGGCTCCCGATGCTGCGGATAAAAGTGACTGAATGTAGTGTGAAGTACCTTGAGTAGTTAGTAAGCTAGAAAAGCGCTATATAAATGCAGGTCCATTTACCTGTATGTTCTCCGTTGGCCACCAGTGGGCGACTGCTCTTATACAAGTCAATGAGAAAATTAGCCTACTTAATTTATTATCTCAGTAAACATTGGAAACATGAGTTTATGGTCTCAATCTCTAGTTTCAAGTCTTCTTCAATCCAGCATGATGTTAATTTAGTACATTATGGTCCATTTAGAGTCAAACAGACCAGAAAGCAGGGGATGCTTTAGGGGCGGGCCAATTCAAATGGCAGCCCGCCGGCCACATGTCACCTAGAAGCAACCTCCGAGTGGCCCAGCCCCCGATCCCGCAAGAAACGCATAGAGAAACTGAGAAAAACACATTTTGCGTAGCTCAGAAATTCCTCCAGTAGTACAGATTGTAAATGCAACACTTTATAGGCTAACAACATTCATCCCACAATGCACAGCTGAATGCTGCATTTTCTGACACTCCACAAATGCATCTAATCTGCATCTGCACAAATAAACAACAGATTTCATCAGACTTGCTCCGCCCACAGAGGTGATGGATTTAGCCACAGAACAGTTCATTGCTGCAGCAGAAGGGCACGTATTCCTAACCCTGACCCAAAAACAAAGATGGCAATGGTCAAAACCAAAATCATGACATCCAAACGTGTTTCATTTGGGCCAATGTGTTTCACCTCTGGCCGAAATGGAAAAAAATCTTATCACGATAACGTTTTTCATATTAGTAGTGTTACTAGTAGTAGTAGGGTACTAGCAGGAGCAGATTCGGTTATTAACAGATAATTATTACTATCAATATAATAATTGATATTAATAATCATATTAATATATAAATTAATATATTAATATATTCATCAATTAATATTATTATTAATGTACAGGGCACCACCCTGAAATCAGGGAAAAGATAACCGAAACTGTACTCAGTCTCAATATAAAGGGGTTTTATACTCACATGCCAACCATCATTTTTTGCATTGGCATAGGAGCAAAAAAACAATCAAACAATTAAAAAGGTGTGAAATTATTATTACCTAACTACCTACATGCACACAAAGCTAAGCTAAACAAAGGAGAGACACACGTGGAGTGTGTTTGTATGTGTAGGTGAAGAACGAGAGATGACAGGGCGGTGGCCACTAGGTGGAGCTACTTGTGGAGGGGGGGTTTAGCTCAGGAGGTAGAGCGGATTGGCTGGCAACCGCAAGATTGCCGGTTCGATCCCAGGCTAGGGCTGAACGATATATCATTATCGTATAGATATGAACATTCAAGATATTAATATCGAAAAAGCAACGATATAAACGATATAGATTCCCCCCGCGCTCGCCCTGCATGTACAGCTCTGGCAGTCACAATAAACTTCATTTTTACGATTGCCCTTGAATGCACCGCTATGGCCAGCCAACCACAAACCTTATTTCATGCTTGCTGTGGATCGACAGCTGAAGCTAACCAATGACGAACATACGAGGGCGGGACTCCCGCCGCGGGAGTGAGGGAGACGGAGACCGAAGGTACGTGTCCACAGGGGCGATTTTAAACGCGTGTGGACGCGCCGCTTCCCAGTATTGCACGCTTGGTGGGCTGCCACTAGAGGATGATTGACAGGCGCTCTCCTTTAAACAACACATTTTTGCGAGCGTTCGCGAGCGTTCCCGAGGCGGCGAGTCGAGCCCGGCGCCTCTGATTAGCATAAAGTAGATTCGACTTCAACTTTAGGCAAATGAGGAGCGGCCAACTCGCGCGCCGTCTCTCGACATTCGCCGCGACGCTACCAGAATGCATTGCACAGCTTTTCACATAGACAATGAATGGGACGCGGGGAAACACCGCTGCCTGTGGACACGCACCTTGAGACGCAGACACAACATACGCAATGGGGAAATCAAAAACAAAGAAAGAAAAGTGAGACGAGTGCGGAAGATAATGCGGCCGGTGGCGGTGTCGAATCTGATTTGGTGCCAAAACATAAATCATCCTCCATTATTTGGAGGTATTTTGGATTTAATAACGATGATGTCAACCAGAGCGAGGTGTTGTGCAGGTCGTGTTTGGCGAAAATTGCACCGAGTGTATTGCAATGCGTTCAGTAGCATTACACCGTATGAGTCGGCGTCCACCAGACATAATGACATTACAGACGATATAACATACCACATTGCAAAAGACATGGTACCCGTGTGGACAGTCTAAAATGTTTGATCTTTTATTTATTGATTGGTGACTTTATGTTAATGTTGATGACTAGCAGTGAGTTATCATCAATAAAACTGCAGTTTCCACATTCTTTTGTATTATGATGTTTTTATTTTTCTGAAAAATATTTGGTTTTCACCGAACCCGTAGTCATATCGTATCGATATTGAGATATCTGGCATGAATATCGAGATATGAAATTTTGTCCATATCGTTCAGCCCTATCCCAGGCTCCTCCTAGCTGAGTGCCTGGTGTCCCTGAGCAAGACACCTCACCCCAATTGCTCCTGACGAGCTGGCTGTCGCCCTGCGTTGTTGACTTCGCCCTTGGTGTGTGAATGTGTGTGTGTGAATGGGTGGATGTCTGTCATTCCTGTGTTGGGACCTCACCAAAGAGAACAAAGATCAAAGCCAAAAGCCTTCACGTGCGGTCAGAACAAAGGAGATAAAAGAACTACAACCCCCAAACTTCCATCTTGTCTTGGTTTAACTCTGGTGCCCTATTGGCTGACAACCACAGGGACCCCAGGGGGGTGGGAGCTGTGTGGCATAAAAAGCCGCCGTCCACCTATAAACGCCCTCTTATACCCTCCTCTTCACCATAGCACACCGCTACAACAGGAGATCGCCGCCCCGCAGAAGGAAGAACACAAACATTTTCTACATCCAAGCTACCAGCAAGAAGGATAACTTCTACACCCCGCTCTTGTCTGAAGTCAGCTAACCAAATCGCCACACCGTGCAATTTTATTGTTTGCCTGCAGAAGGAAGGAACACAAACGGTTTTCTTTAGCCGAGTTGATCAGCGAGAAGGATAAGCCCCGCACGTGAATGAGGCCATTTACCATTTAGCACTCAACAACAATAGAACAACAATATAGAAAGCAACGGACGGTCCGTGGTCAAAACTTATAACACATTAACAAGAATTACAAGCATATCCTACACTATCGAACCTGCCCAGGCAACAGCCTCTCACTTGGTTGATGTGTGTGAGTCCGTCCTGTGCGGGTGGCAGTGCTTCTTGGCGCGCCGGCAGCGACAGGGCCGTGGATCGCGAGTCACACAGCGGCTGGTCCTCGTGCGGCAGCGGAGGATGCAGCAGGTCGATTGAATCCAGGCGAGAGCGGGGCTTAGAAGTTATCCTTCTCGCTGGTAAACAGTTTGTGTTTCTTCCTTCTGCCGGAAAACAAATAAGATCGCGCAGTGTGGCGATGTTCTCAGGATCCAAAATAAAAAAAAGAAAAGGTGAGGAGAGAAAAAGGACGGGGAAAACAGTCTGTATCTCCTCCAGCGAGTTTGGGGAAAGACTGTGGCCTCTGACAAAGGAAAAGCTGCAGACGTTGAAAGTTCACCTCCTGTTGTAACGGTATGCTATAGTGGAGAGAGGGCGTTTAAAGGTGGTCACTGATCTTTATACCCCACGGCGGTATCCCAGGGGCCCTTGGGGCTGTCAGCCAATAGGGCACCAGAGTTGGTATGACATCAGACTTCACACCTTGGTGAGAGGTGTGAAGCAAGATGGAGGTTTTGGGGTGTAGCTCCTTGTGTTCTTTGGTTCCTTTGTTCTGACAGCATGTGAAGGCTTGGGGCCCCCGTGTAGGCCGCTCTTTGTTCTCCTTCATGGTGAGGTCCCAACAGTATGTATATATATATATATATATATATATATATATTTATATTTATGTGCAGGGCCTGAAGTTAACTTTTTTGGCCACCAGCCAAAATAGTTTGTGCCTAAAATAAAGGTGAACGACTCAGAAAATGCATAAAAATGGTTCTTGAACTTGTACAGAATACACATTAAAGTGTGTGCAAGTGTTTTTTTTTTGCCTCTAACTTTAAGGTTTTTGTCCCGATTACAAATGGGTTTGCAGTGTTTCCCACAGGATTCTTGGAGACTATGGTGGGGGGGTTCGTGATCCCCCCCCCCCCCCCCGGGAGAAAATTTTGAATAATTTCATTGTAAAGCATCAATTTGGTGAATTCTGAGAACCAAAATATGACATGACAATTACTGACCAATTTCTTACAAACTGCTGGTACTGATACAAATGTTGACATACTAAATGGGGTTGAGGAGTTTAAGCATTCAAGAAAAGATGAAAACAAAAATGACTAAAACAGTGCTGAGCCTTTATACTATTAGTTTATCATGCTTGTTATCATTATTAATAATAATATAAGTGGGTGACTATTCCTCAGCCTTCCTTGGTGTTTTGGTTTTGACTAAAACCCCGTTCACATATGTCGCTACTCGCCCATCTCTGAGAGACAGCTGTCAATGAATGTGAATGTGTTCTAGCGGAATGTGGCCAGGACAGGTGATGCGATGTGGGCGGGTCCGGAGAGAAAATAACTTTAACTTTTTGCGATGAGAGTGAAGCGAGTACCAAGCGAGTACCAATCAGAATGTAGAATAGAGATGATTGACAGTTGACGTCAACAGAGAGTTCCAGAGAGAGCGAGAAAGTGAGGGGCGATAGCGACGTATGTGAACAAGGCTATACGCGCACGCACTGTCAAACTCACCAGCTGAGGGGAGGTGGGGGGGCGGGTGCTTAACAACACACAACAACACTAATTGGCTACCTGATTGGTCAACAACACAACACTTGCTTAGTGTTATGTTGTCTTATTGGCTACCCGCCAATGTGGCAGGTACATTGACAGTTTCACCCGCCAATCACAAAAGCCACCCGCATTTGGCGTGCGTGCGGGTGCCAATTTCATGCCCTGTTTATTTGACCCCCCACGGCAAAACCAGCAACAAGTCGGGTGGGACGAATTCGCGTAAACAACGAATTTTTTTGCAATTTTTTGCAATTTTGCAGAATATGCAAGTTGAGATCATGAAGAAGCCACTCCATGTTTCAGATAACAGTATTGGTTGCCTTAAAAGTATACATTTTGTATTTGTAGTTTCGGAAAAAATCTGCCCTCGTCTGTGTCTTTGCTGGGTTGGGTACGGCGATGCAGTTAATTTCCATACTGATTACCGTTGGCCATTCACGCGCTGTTGTTATTTTTTCGGCCATTCAGCTGCACGTTAGAAGCGAACCAGATGGCTACTTATTCAGCCCAGCGGAGGAGTTGGAGCGGAAGATATCAGACGCTATATCTACGGTTACATTTCAATGGGATAAAGACAGCCAAATGGAGGAAATCCGTGACTTTGACTGCAAATGCTACGGAACAAGAAAGGAGAACACTCTCCTTGGAAGACATTCATGTAGCTACATACTTTCTCAAGAGCTTATGTACAGCATACGGATGGATTCTTTAGCTGCCGAAAGAGAGCAAACGGACATACAGTAGTTACGTCGGAGATGACTGCATCCACCAAAAAGCCACAGACGAAAATAAAGTCCGCCCGGACCTCTTATTTCATCGGAGGCAACAAAGTCTGCTGGAATACTTTTCAGTTTCTTATGGGGTGAGTTTCCGTTAACATCCAAGCTATCTACTTTGCTTAGCTAGCTAAGTTAGCTCAGTACTGTCATTTTAAAAGTATATGCACATCGAAACTAAGCTGTAATGGGAGGTTTTTGGCTCATAATGTGGGCATCTAATTTAACAGTAAGGTGCCAAGGGGCCTGTTGGCATTGCTTGAATTGACTGTGATGCTAATAGTTTAGCAACTAGCCTACCCGAGGACAATAGGGGATTATCACGCTGATACGTAGTACTTCCGGTTTCAGTGATCTTTGTGCACTGCCACATCCGGTGAATAACTCATCACTCTGGCGAACCCATGATGGAGGACCCGAAGTTGACTTACACTGCATCCCTGGTAAATTTACCACAAATAACGTATTCTGACGTACATCGACTCACTGAACAACACTCAATCACAGCCCGCTCCAAACTGGACAAGGGATACAGTTTCTTTTTCGAGAACTTCATCCACGACTATGAAGGTGAGTGGCTACTAGCTAACGCTAGCTCGGTTGGCTTATGCTAACGTCAGTTTGGCGTCAGCTCAGATGTTTGTATGGTTATAAGGTGTTTAACCAACGTTAAACCCAACTAAAGTAAGCTTCTTCACCTCTAAATGAGACTAAGTCAATTCACCCATTTCATTTGTATTCTGATCGGAAGAACGTTAGCCTCTGTGAGTGTCAACTAGCTAGCGTCAGCATAGGAGTGTCCCTTTTGCTAGAATGAACAATCCACAGTATATGCATTCATTATTGTTTTGTCCACCAGTGTCCAACATCATTGACAGGGAGGTTGCTGTCAGGTCTAGGTGTTACAGGTCGATGAAGAAGCGAGATCAGCCCCACTTTTTGAAGGTTATTTTAGGAAGTTAAGGCATAATGGCAAGAAGTTTAACCCCTTCCACTGTTGCACGTACATCAAGTCAGTCAACAGCTATATACTATAAATTGCTATACCTTTGTGACATATGTACAGTATGCAAATATCCATATTATGATAATGTTACTTAGCATTTCAATTCTTAAATATCCTGTTTGTAGAACCAACATATTAATGGTGTATGGGGTTAACTACTCTACTGCGGTTGCAGATTTCCTAGGATTTTTGGTTAATTGCAATGCTCTTCGATTCATTTTTTTTTTAACTTTATCAACTTAATTAGTGTTGTGTCTTTAATGTAGATTGTTTTCCAAGCTGATAGAGCGGCACTTCAAGAAACCTCATGCAGCTGTACAGCAGGCAAGGTTCTTTGCAACCATCTAGTGGCCTTGTTATTCGAGAGTGCCCATTACAGCATGTTGCAGGTGAGGGCTGAGGTCTGGGATGATGTTTACATGGGCAGGTTGATTGGAGTGACACTGGTTCTAGAGGTCTTTGATTGTTAACAAGCACATCCTCAATCCCGGTTTGCTCTTCTATCTCTTGTTCTGCAGGTGAGAGCTGTACCACCACATATGGCCTGCACAAGCTCTCTGCAAACATGGCACCGACCAAGGACAAAGGTAACATTGTAGCTGCGTTACACACTGTTCGCGGAGCAAAGTGTGGCGCGCAGGGCGGCGCACGACGCAGCCGGAAAATAGACTGAAAATCTATTCAAAGCGGTGCAGCACGTGGGGGTGCGCAGCTGAACGTCTGGCTACATTGGTTACATGGGAGTGACTTGGAAGCGGCGCCACTCCTTGTGGCTACGGCAAGCAGTGTGTTTACAATCATGGCTACTAATATCATACTTAATGTTTTTCATTTTACGTTTCAGGATCCCTCCCCGCAAGTCTTGTCTCTTGGGGAAAGACTGAAAAACCTCAGGCCGCAACCACTAATATCCTCAGTGCTACATGGCTTGTCCCAACTCTCCATGGTCGACTCCAGGTTCGGACCTGTGCTGCGGGGTTCACCCCTGTCTTACCAGTGTCCTCCTGTGGTCAAATGTGGAAATCACGTCCAACACCCAGATGCACCAACATTCCCTAAACTGCCTTTAGAGGGGTCAACATTTTCCACTACCTTTCCAAACTTTGATCCAAACTCCCAACAGTTTCTCCATTTGGACAGCTTAACTGTGACACGAGATGGCAGCTAAGAGAGAGGAGCAGACACGTGAGCAGTCTGAGCGCCCATTATGGCAAGCTTTACGCAAGCCTAGAGTGACAGCTAGTAGGTTCTATGAGGTTAGCCATGTGAAAGGACCATCTTCTGGTCAGACCCTGGCAGGGCGGATACTTGAGGGAGTACGCCAAACTCCCGCAATGAAAGGGGCCTTGATCGCGAGCCGCAGGTGCTGGAACAATATTCAAAACATTTCAATGTAAATGTCTCACGCTGTGGATTTGTTATCCATCCTGATGCTCCTCAGCTAGCCCCGATGCAAGAGTGTATGACCCAAGTGCCATTCTGTGTTTTGGGCTTGCTGAAGTTAAATGCCCAGACATCTCTAGCATTTCTGAGGCAGCACATGTAAAAATCGTGAATGGTCAGGCAAAACTGAAGCAGAATCATAAATACCACTGGCAGGTTCAAGGTCAATTGGCAGTAACTGGATTAAGTTGGTGCGATTTTATAACAGACACTGAGGGAGACTTCACAGTCGAAAGAGTCTGGAGGGATGATGAAATGATAAAAGAGATGAAAAATAAGGTAGACTTGTACTTCTTTGGTACATATATGAATGTGTATCTTCAGCAGAAAGTGAAATGAACTGAATGACTAAAGGAACTGAAAGAATAAAAGGATTTAATGAATTACCTTTTTCTGAGTACATTATTATTTACATTACATATTTACATTATTTTGAATACTTTCAGGATGGACTGACCTTTAGAATTGATTATTGATCTCATTAAATATATACAATGTTTTCAGTATACAGAAATATATGCATGTGATCAGAGGAAACACTATTCAACAGGGATGTAGCCTTTTAAATCAAGTGGTCCCTGGAAGTTGGTCATCACACAGCAGACGGTCCACAGCTGGTTGACTGTCCCAGACAAGGTTAGAGGGAGAGTGTGTTCCCAGATGCGGTATTCCTTGACTCTGCGTATTGCTCTTTCCACAAGGATTCGAAGTCGGGCGATTGCTTGCGTGTTTTTGTATGATGAGAAAACCTTGGACTGCAGAGTGAGGGATGATGGATTCTGGCATCGCACCTCGGTGCAGTCGATGATTACCAGAACATCTGGACTGTACTGCACAAATTTGCTTGGCATGGTGTTCTTAACTTGCTGTTTACTCATCCAGATGGGAAGGGAGCCAAGGAGCAGGTAAAGGTAGTTGGCCCACGTTATAATAACATGGGCGACAGTGGACACACTGACCTGAAACATGTCAGCCAGCACCTTCTCTTGCAGGCCTGCAGCAACTCGGCAGCAGAAGAGAAAAAACTCATCAATCAGTTGCAGTCGACGAGTTGGACTGGGAGAAATGGGTTCAAATGTTTGTCCCTTTTTCTGAGCTTACGACCAATAAACCACCATGGAGGCAGATGGTTGAATAGCCTCCCAGAAGTCACAAAAAACATCTCTTGATGTGAATCTTGTGTAAAAAAGGATGTCCTTGTCTGAGACACAAAATCTGTGAAAATACACTTGATCCAATTTCAGCTGTGACAGCTCTGTTGTCAGCTCCTTGATTTCTTCTTCCAATTGCTGTTTGCGTGCAAAAGCAGCATCCAGTGCACCTGTATGAGATGAGAAAAAAAAAATCAAACATCTGACCCAGATTTTGGCTGTAACTTACATATTGGAAGTAGTTTGGACCTCTAAATATTTTTTTATTTCTTTTATAGCTCAATATTCACCTTTACATGTAATCAAGAAAGATATAAAATGCAACGTTTGTACTTGTGATGAAGCTTTTCACATTGTGGTATTGGTCAAATGCTGGGACATCAATAAGACTTAACATTTTGCAGTAGGGCATTCTGATAGACATTTCCTACCTAACAGGAACCTAAACCATAGGTAAGCACCATACTGTGCTTACCTATGGTTTAAGCACAGTATGGGGCACTGGTAGGTCATCGTGAGGAGGTAGGCCAACATTTCAGAACACTGACAAACACTGACATACCTGGTGCAGGAGCAGAAGCGTAATCATGTTCTTTTGTCATCACCACCGAAGCTGCGATCTCCTCCATCGCCGCCTCTTCACATGGCAGGGTCTGCTCCAGAGGAAGGGCTGGGTGAACGTCATGGCCTAAGCGAGTTGATTCTCTTTCATAAGCGGACTCACTTCTTGGCAGTCCCCAGTTGTTCCACTGGAAACGGGAGGGTACAGACCCGCTTTTCAGACGCTTGATGTGTGTTTTCAGGCGCATAATGTTAGACACGTCAGCTAACGCTAGCCTGCTAGCACTACCTGTAGTGTAGTCTGTTTCCTCGAAGTGCCGGCTACAAACAAACGTGCTACCTTGTTTTATTTTAAAGTTCGGCCCTTCATCCCGGCAAACTGCTTTGATCCACTTCTTCCTTAGACTCACTTCAGTCGAGAATCCATGAAAACTTAAGTAGGGTTGGCGTTGTTTGTTGGAATGACAAAGTGGAACAGAGCAGTGACATCTAGGGCCCTAGTTTCGTAGACCAGGCGCAGTCAGCTTTCAGCGCACCTGCGCCGCGCCGACGGGGTGTGTCCGCCTGGACTTTGCAAGTTTCGTGCACTGCGCAGGCTCGCGCAGGCACACCTCCCGTCTCGCCCACCGGCGCAAGTGGGAAAGAGGGAGGAGAAGAAGGCGTGAGTGGGAGACGAGGAGGAGACGAGGCGTGGACTGGGATTAATACAGCCGATTCAGATCTTCACCAATCAAATGAGCTCCTCTCCTCACCTTTAGGACCTTTAGGACTAGGGGAGGTTCAGTGCAAGTTCCGTCACTTGACAACCCGATGACAGAAGCAGCGCCGCTGCTCCCACCACGCGCATCACGCGCTGTGCGCGCGTATCATAATAATAACAATGCAGATATTATAAAAAACAGGAGAGAGAGAGGGAGATGTTTTGGTCCGAGAGGCTGAGTTTCCGTTACGCGTGCCATACGCCTTTGATCTGACGTCAGATGTGACAGGACAATCTATATAGATATAAATTCACGTGTTGATTCAATTAGTTGCATTAAATAGTATTTGTTGTGATTATTTATTGCATTTAAATGTGCCTGGAACTGTGGAAACCTGCCTGTGAGGTCTCGGTGACGTGTGCGCACTGCGCGCCGTCAGCCAGACTTCCACTCCGCCAGCTGTGATTCGCATTGAATGAATGGACTTTATTTACGCCTTGCGCCGAAAGTAGACCAGGTTGGAGCTGGCGAGCTTTCAGCGCAGTCTCGGCGAGGCTTTTTGCCACGAAACTTCCGCTACGCCAAGCTGAATCTGTGACACCTCCCCCTGCTGCGACGCCACACCCATCTTGGCGCAGGCGATCCACCAAACTGTCAAACTGACGGTGCGCAAGGCTGCGCGGGCCGAAACTTGCATTGCGCCGGCTCCGCCACCCTGCGCCGCCCTGCGCTGCGCCACGAAACTAGGGCCCCTCGACTTCGTTTCAGCCATTGTTGAACTGCGCCGGAAGTGGACATGCACTATCTCGACAAACACGTATCGTATGTAGTAGTATGAAACACGGAAGCTTGATATCACTGAGTGACATCTGTAGGGGGGAGGGCTTATCTGAATGAGATGCAAATGAGCACCATTGTGTTTCCTTTCTGGCCAGGTGAGGGGAGGTGAGGTGAGATTTGCAAATCTTTAAGGCCAGTTTTCTGAGTGAACGGTTTTCAGAGAAGCATACATTCAAATGGCCACAACTTTGTCGTAAATTATCAGATTTCAATGTGTTAGACATCATTGGAAAGCTTAGAAACTACACTTTCATAATCCGAGAATAACTCAAAATGCCCCAAGGTCGACTTGTTCCTGGTTTTGCCGTGGCTGGTCACATATATATCACAATATAAATTGCTTTTTTTCTGAAAATGTTTGATTCATTTCTGTCAAGCCTCAATGTTTCATTTTTACTTTTGAGTGAGATGTGAATATATGAATAAATAAAATAAATAAAATTACTATATATATATATATACATATATATATACATATATATATACATACATATATATACATATATATACATATATTAGGGTTGCACGGTATACCGGTACTAATTTGGTACCGGGGTACTGAGGCATTTAAAACGGTACTATATTGCATTTGGACGGGACCGGTACTTGCAGCGCTGCTGGCAGCACCCGCAACAGCGCGGCAAAGTCGCCACGTGACGTCACTGCGTTGTAACTACAGCTTAGAGGACGAGGAGCGAGCCGCAGTTTGGGGAGATAAAAAGAAAAAGCAAGCAAGCCGGAGGAAACAGCTAGCAAGTTAGCGAGCAGCGTAGACTGGAGCAACAAACAGAGCAGGAGGAAAGCTTGGAGAGAGCGAGAGCGAGAGAGTGCGAGCGAGCGAAGCACGGAGAGGAGAATGGCTGCTGCAACCGTCACCACGCCGCAACTTGCGGACAAACCAGCGCCGCGAAGTGCGATATGGCCGTACTTTAGCTTAAAACAAATGCGCAAGGCGAGGCAGTTAATGCCAATGCACCACTGTGTAAACGGTGTTTAAAAACATGCATGGCTAACGGCGGAAACACCTCCGACTAGCCAAACACTTAAAGGACAAGCCCCCAGACCTGCACACTGAGCTCAGGGAACGACAGGTCATTTACTCAGGAAGAAAAGCCACATTCAGTGCTAAAAGCAAGCGCCACCCCCCTTCACTCTTAACAAAAGTAGCTCTGGAAGAAAAAAAATAGAGCTGGTTTATTTATATTATTATATTTTATATTATATTATTGTATTTATATTTTAACATTTTTAAAATTGTGTGCATTAGAAAAGCTTGTCTTTGTGGTATTTTATTTTATTTGCTGATTAATATAATAATATTTTTTTTAATATAAAAAAATAGACAAAAACATTCTGATTATCACCTCAGTACAAATTCAAGCAGCACATTTAAATGAAGGAGAATAGGGTCTCTAGGCCAGGGCGTTTCATTGCCCAGCTATATCTCCACACATTACCTGCATCCAACCAAAGCCTGCTCGAAGGTACAAACAGAAACCATCTTGTCCCGATATCAACAGATTCTATATGTGAACGCAAAATCTGTTACCATGAGATTAGGCGACAGACAAAAACCAAGATGCAGAACTCGGGGCTTCAAAATTGCAGTTCATAAACCACTGGGTGACATCACAGTGACTCATGGAAACATTTCAAACAACTGTTGTAACAGTCTGCTGTTGGCTTAGGTACATTAGAGTTAACATAGAGTTGACATGCTGCATTGAGGTAGGCTGACATTTTCCCACATATCATCAATGCAACACTGTTTGGCAAAAAACTCCAGATGCGGCTGTGGCTCAGAGCTCCTCCGGTCTACCTACAGAAGTGTCGTTGGGAAAGATACTGAACCCCAAATTGCCCCTGAAGGCTGAACCATCGGGGTGTGAATGTCTGTGAATATGTGTGAATGTGTAGCTCCTTATGTGCAGCGGCTGTACGCTGAACTATGACCACTGTTGCTGATTTTTTTTTAACGAGGAGAGAGCTCCGTCTTATCGCTTTAAAAAATAATGTTATATTATTTCTGCACGTCAGACTGGACCAGTTCAATATTGTCAATCAGAGGGGGGGATGCAAACGGCCCCTCCCAATTTGGACTGCTACACTTTTTGTTAAATCTGATTGGCTTAACCAGACCGTTGGCCGGGTTACTTACTTCTCTCTGGAGTTACACATAGAAAACGAAAATAAAGGTGGTGGAGATGAGAAAGAAATGAGTGGAACTATTGGATAAATAACTATTTAGGTCTATATTTGAATTTATTGTATTTGTTTGTCTTTTACTGTGTTATTGTCTTTGTATGTAAATACAGTAGTAACATCCATCCATCATCTACTGCTTTATCCTGTATTCAGGGTCGCGGGGGGCTGGAGCCGATCCCAGCTGGCATTGGGCGAAGGCAGGGTACACCCTGGACAGGACGCCAGTCTATCACAGGACTGACATGTAGAGACAGACAGGTAACCAGTCTATCAAAGGGCTGACATGTAGAGACAGACAGGTAACCAGTCTGTCACAGGGCTGACATGTAGAGACAGACAGGTCCCCATCCTGCATGTCTTTGGACTGTGGGAGGAAGCCGGAGAACCCGGAGAGAACCCACGCTATATATTATTTAGGGGTGGGAATCAAGAACCGGTTCCTACTCAGAACCGGCTCCAACTAACCAGTTCCATCGGAATCCTACACCTCCAACGTTATCGATTCTTCTTAACGATTCCGCACCACGTTTTCCGGTTTACTCAAAATTTTGCGTCGCGGTACATTGCGTCACTCTCTGCGACGACCCTGCGCGCGCCGACAACCTATAAACGAGGCAGCATCATGGAGAGGAGGGAGCGATCGAAAGTCTGGCTACATTTCACCAAACGCGATGAAAATGCTGCCGTGTGTAGTCAGTGGAGGCATAGACCCATTGTAGCGTATACGCAACAAAAGATCATGTTGTCTTTAGAGCGTCATAACTCCGTAATGGTTTGCACTAGAAACATGGGTTTTTTCCCTCTTAAACTAGAGAAAAGGGGCTAACCAACGGTACCCTGCTTGCCCATGTGAGCGATTAATTTCTGACAACAAAACGAATGCGTATAGTTGTAAAGATGTGACTAGATGTCTCCTCATCTCCGTGGCGCATTTCTCCGTTTTTGTTATGTATAGCGATCATTATTTTCATCCGCCATCTTGCTAGTGACGTATAGAGTTACGTTTATGCATCGGACATTCGTATTTGCTCCCGCAGCGGCTTTTACAGCCAATCGGAAAGCCTGATTTACGCTTGGCCGTGTTTGCCCAAATGGGAGACACCCCTAATGCAAGCAAATACTGTTTTTTTTTTCATCAAAAAATATTTGATCACGATTGGCTAGCTTAAAACAGCATTGTTGAATGTTTTTAAGTCAAGATAAAATGAAATGCGTTTTTAACTATTTCAGATCACATATTGGTCACCTATCATACAAGATATGCAAACAAAATACTTTATATCAAAATAAAAATAAGAGGAAAAAAATACTCAAATATGATGTGTTGGTGTACCGGCCAATTTCAACCTATAATATCACGACATCCATGAATCAATCTGGAACTTTTAACAATGTGTGTGGAACTCCATTCCCCTGTTGCTCCGTACTGCACTACATGCTAAGCCGGCCACTTTTTAGTGGTCCAATCAAAAGTATTTGATTGAAATCCCTATGTGTACACCGCTCAAATAAGAACGTTTCACAGGGGAATAATAAAGTTTCATAGGGGAATAATAATACAACATAGGTTTTACATACCGGTAGCTCAATGCAGAAGATAAAGATGCCCTAACTTCCATTTCACCGAGACTTTCCCCCCCAAAAAAACATCAAAACATTCTCAATTTCCCCTCTATAGCCTTAAACCCTGAACCCTTAGGGACTTAATGGACGTCACCTGGTAGATGGTTGAGGTGAGAGGCTGTGAGGGCTTGTAATGGTAAATACAATTTACCATTACAAGCCCTCACAGCCTCTCACCTCTCACCTGCTCTGCAGCCTGAAGCCTGGTTCATCACCCTGCTCTGCAGCCTGAGGCCTTTCCATCCACCCTGCTCTGCAGCCTGCGGCCTGCTTCATCACCCTGCTCTGCAGCCTGCTTCATCACCCTGCTCTGCAGCCTGCGGCCTGCTTCACCATCCTGCTCTGCAGCTTGAAGCCTGGTTCATCACCCTGCTCTGCAGCCTGCGGCCTGTTCCATCCACCCTGCTCTGCAGCCTGCGGCCTGCTCCATCCACCCTGCTCTGCGATACACCGCTTCCTTGCACGTCGTATTTCTTTCTTGGGACTAGACTCTGTGCAGGTACTATGCATTCTTTATTCACGGTCCTCATCGCTACTGTGACTCTCTTGGACTTTGGGTTAACCAGCCACCATGGGGAGTGCACATCAGCTATTGTGCTTTCTCCTCCAATTATTCCAAACCCTGAAACCAATAATTTGCTTAGTGAACGAAGTGAACAAGTGCTGATTCATTTTTATATGGATTCTTTTATCTTTGCACAATGGTTATGTCTTGTTTGCACCTCTGTCTTAGAATCAAACTTCATATTGTCTGATAAGTCTCTTGTCATGTTGCATGCTAGACTACACTCCAAAACAGAAACACCTAGCAACCTTGAAATTACTAGGAAAAGATTTCTGTTGTTTATTTTACTTTTGATCTCTGGTATTCAGCCAAACCCTGGTCCTGGTACTGCTATCTGTAACACACCTGCTGAATTTAAGGATAGAACCGGGCTAGGTGTAATCCATTTGAATATTCGTAGTCTGCCATCAAAGATTGATATGCTGCACATCTGGGCAAAATCAACTGATGCAGATGTCATTGTTCTGTCTGAAACGTGGCTTAGCAAATCCTATTCTGACAAAGCCATCTCCATCAAAGGGTATAATGTATTTAGGGCCGACCGCCCCAAGAAAGGGGGCGGGGTTGCAATTTATTGTAAATCAAAATTTAATGTAAATGTCCTGCAGTCCAAATCAATCAGTAAACAGTTTGAGTTCTTGGCCATAAATCTTGAAATTTCAAATGGGTTTTTTATTACTGTTGCGGGCTGTTATAGACCCCCATCAGCTACTGCTGAAGCACTAACTTCTCTGAATCAGCTTTTAGCTGACCTGAATTACAAGGAAATAATATTAACTGGTGATCTAAATTGGGATTGGTTAAATTCTAAATCCGATGCCTTCAAGGATTCCTGTGTTTCATTAAATCTTACACAGCTCATTGAAAGCACCACACACCCTAACTTGAAGTGTCCAGAAAAATCATCTTTAATTGACCTGTTTTTGACTAATGCTCCACACAAGTACTCTATGTCAGGTGTCTTTGCAAATGATATAAGTGACCACTGTGTGATTGCTGCAGTCAGAAATGCCAAAATTCCAAAATCCAAACCTCGTATTTTGATAAAACGTAATATGAAGGCCTTTGTTGAACAGGGGTTCTTCCATGATTTATATAATTTTAACTGGGACCGTATTGAATTGATTGATGATGTAGAGACTGCATGGCAATTCTTCTCTGAGGGTTTCTCTTCCCTGCTTGATAAGCATGCTCCCTTCAGAAGATATAGGGTTAAGGGTAGGGATAATCCCTGGTTCACGCCTGATTTAGCCGATTTACTGCATCATAGAAATCTTGCCTGGGCTAAGGCCAGAAAGACTCAGTCTGAGGCTGATAAACTTATATTTAGGCAACTCAGAAATCGTTTTACCTTTCTTATCAAAAAAGCAAAGTCCAGTTTTTATCTCTCTACAATAACGAAAAATCTAAACGACCCTAAGAAATTTTGGAAAGTGATCAAATCTATCTCAGCCACTGATAATCATAGTGAACTCCCATCCTGTATTGCTAATGACGCTACCACTGTAACTGACAGGGCTACAATACTTGATTGTTTTAATAATCATTTTTCTGCCTCGGGTTCGTTATTTTCTAGGTCTTCTTCCACGATTGCTATGCCTGCCCTTAATCCTGTGTCCTCTGCCCTAGATGTTGGTAACACACCTCTAGGCCATATTTCTGCTGGTCAACCTTCCCTTGTTTTTAGGTTGTTCTCAGTGGAAGAGGTCCGTAGAGCTCTTCTCTCTCTTGACATTACTAAATCTGCAGGCCCAGATCACCTGGAACCATATTTTTTAAAGCTTGCAGCTGATTTTATTGCCAAGCCTCTTCAATATCTTTTTAACCTGTCTATCACTACGAATTGTATTCCTGAAATTTGGAAAGTTGCTTACGTCCTTCCCCTTTTGAAAGGGGGGGACCCTACTTGTTTAAATAATTATCGACCTATCTCCAAGTTGTCCATCCTGTCGAAGGTCCTTGAAGGTCTAGTAAATGACCAGTTGAAGGATTTCCTTCATACTTACAACATTCTCTCTCCATATCAATCCGGCTTCAGGAAACAACACAGCACAATTACGGCCACCCTCAAACTCACCAATGACATAATAGACTGGCTGGATCATAAGAAATTTTGCACAGCTCTTTTTGTTGACCTTTCTAAGGCCTTCGACACAGTCGATCATTCTATTCTGAAGCGACGACTGCTCGACATAGGTTTATCTGAGCAGGCCGTTGGTTGGTTTGATAATTATTTGTCAAATAGAAAACAATGTGTTCACTTTGAAGGCAGTTCATCCAATCTGCTAAATGTTTCTACCGGTGTGCCTCAGGGCTCAGTTCTGGGACCAATTTTGTTTGTTATTTATGTAAATACATTGGGCAGAAACATTCCAAATGCCAAATTTCATTTTTATGCTGATGACACGGTTATCTATTGTTGTGGCTCCACTCTTGCTGAGGCCCTTGGCAACTTACAGATTTCTTTTAACCTTGTGGAAAGTCAGCTCATTGAGCTAAGACTTGTCTTAAACGCTGTCAAAACTAAACTGATGATATTTTCTAATGGCAGGGAAGTACCTGTGTCTCCTCCCAGCATTTCGTCATTACAAGGTTGTGAGATTGAACTTCTGACCTGTTACAAGTATCTCGGAATTTTAATCGATGATCGGCTTTCTTTTATACCACATGTAGAAAACCTGGTAAAAAAATTAAGACTGAAACTGGGATTCTTTTTCCGTCACAGATCTTGTTTTTCTTTTTCTACCAGGAAAAAGTTGGTTGCTGCCACTTTCCTCCCTGTACTTGATTATGGGGACCTCTTGTATATGTATGCCCCTGCAAACCGTCTGCGCTCTCTGGACACCGTGTATCATGGTGCCTTAAGGTTTGTCACTGGATGTAAAGCCCTCACTCACCACTGCACTTTATACGCCCGAGTTGAGTGGCCATCTCTGGCAGCACGCCGCCTTATACATTGGCATATTTTTATTTATAAAGTCATTTTGGGTCTGCTCCCCCTCTATTTATGTAATTATCTCTCCAAATCTCAAAGCAATTACCGCCTACGTTCAAATGAGTTTTATTTATTAAACGTGCCCAAAGTTAACACTGAACTTGGTAAGCACTGTTTTAAGTACGCTGCACCTGCTGCTTGGAATGCACTGCAGAAAACTCTAAAGCTAAAGGAGCTGATCAACCTTGGATCTTTGAAAACTCGTGTGAGAGAAATTGGAGCAGCTTCATACCGCACTTGTTCTTGTTTTAATGTGAATCCGAACTTTTAGTCCTGTTGCTTTTATCTTATGTTGTATTTTATCTGTGTGTTTTGTGATTTCTGTGTCATGTATGTGTAGTAACTTTTCTGCTGCTGTCTTGGCCAGGCTTCCCTTGAAAAAGAGGCCATTGTGTCTCAATGGGACCGACCTGGTTAAATAAAGGCAAAAAAAAAAAAAAAAACACAAATGGGACAGCACTCGGCATGTCACTTTACTTTGATGACACAAAATGTTTGTCATTATTATCTGTGTTAAGTGTTGGTTTTTCACATTTTACAGCCTGATCTGAATGTCTTCCAGGATCTTATCATCTCAGACCAGACGTACCTGTCAAATCGTGTACTTGTTTATAGTTAAAACTATAAACAAGTTTCACGTTGCAACGCTATGAACTGTGGGTAATTTCCTCAGGCAAAGTCAGCATTGATGCTGACTTGCAGAAAGTGGGCATAAAGGGCTCAAAACTCCAAGAGTGAGTCCTCATGCACCTGATGATGTGACCATGGGACAGACCTGAACCCTCAGGGACTTAACATCCATCAAAGTCTGTGAGGGGGGACGTTGGGATCGGGCCATAGTCCCGTCAGACTTGCTCTGCTCCCTTTGTTTCCACTAATCAGTTTCCAGTCTGCCCACCTGTGTCTTGTTATCCCATTAGTGTCTTGTGTATTTACTTTCTTGTGTCTACTTTTGTTTCTGGTTGGATTTCCTGCCTATGTTCCCCATACATTACCTCTCTACTTTGTATTGTCTCAGCCTGCTCAGCCTTCACTTTTGTTCTTGGAACCAGCTTTTAAATTGTTAAATTAAACCTGCCTGCCAATGAAACCTGCCCTGGGTCCTCTTTGAAATCTAAAACTGTGACAAACCATGTTTTAAACTGGCCACAGAAGGAAGGTGATTGGAAGATGGAAGGATAAGTGTATGGTTAGTTGTAAATGGTCCTCATTTATACAGCGCTTTTATCCAAAGCGCTTTACAGTAATGACTGACATTCACGCACACATTCACACACCGACGGCGGAGTCAACCACGCAGGGCGTCAGCCAGCTCGTAAGGAGCGAGGTGGATGAGGTGTCTTGCTCAGGGACACCAGGCCGGGGATCGAACCGGCAATCTTGCTGTTGTCAGCCAACCCGCTCTACCTCCTGAGCTAATCCCCCCAGTGTGAGTGTATGAGTGATAATACATTCCAAGATGATATTAAATGATATATCTCATCCATTATTTTCTGATATCAGGTCATCAGGATCATTAAACCATCAGCATACATGAGTGTATCTCTTCAAAGTACTTGTAGGATGGACAGACATGTCTTTCTTACCCAGTCGGAAGGAGGTGAAGTCCCCCACAAAGTCGACTCGGGGCTGAGTCCCCCGGGTCACCAGCCTTAGGGTCAGGTAGTTTCCTGTGGACAACACAGGCCGGGGTGGGCTCTTCCCACAGAGAGGAGGCCCGAGAGGAGGTGAGTTCCTGTCCCGTCCGTCATAGAATTGAACATATGAGCCGGCATGACACGGGTCCCCTGAGCTTTCGCCAGAGGTGGGCTCCAGTCTGGGGTTGAGAGCGGCGGAGCCACGCGGGGATTCTGGAAAGAGAGGGGCTGGGCTCAGGGGGGCCACTCGTAGCAAACTGTAGACCAGGAAGAAGCGGAAGTGGAACTGGACCTTGTCTTTAGGGGAGTTGGCTTGCATCGTGAGGTGGCAGTCCGTCCCCATGGTAACAAAGTAGTACTTCTTGGACTCCTGGTGCGAGTTGACGATCATGCCGTCACCCTGGATCGTCTGGCCACAGAAGTCCACCACATTCACTGATGAGAAAAAAGACAGAATCAGAGAGCCGATACACGTCTGTAATGAAATGGGTCAAACTCCAAACGGAGTACTATATTACTGATCACAGAGGGGAGAACTGTCTTTTGTGGTCTCATTCTTGAAAGTACAGAAACTTATTTTTCAGCTAATTCAGCTCATTTGAGTTGATGTGTCAAGATAATATAAAAATGAAATAATTATAGAAAGAAGACAACCTTAAGGCAGTTCATGTTCTGGGCTTTAAAGTGTGAGTATAGAGACACAACTTATTAATGGGCAGGTCAAATATATATGTGATTCCACATGAAACTAAAACCATGTAGCTTTTTTTATCTGCATGGGCTGTGTCTGAAATCAGTAACTACTCGCTATCTATTGAGTTCTCTATTATGTAGTTCTCTCTGAATGCATAATGAGAATTATTAGAACCTAGTGGACTCAAAAGTATCCCACAATTCATTTTGAAAAGTAGTGTACAACTGCTGGTCACTACCAGAGCATTACATGGCATCATGTAGTGATTGAGACAAATCTATGAAAACCATATATTAAATGTGAGCAGTGCATGACAACGTGATCAACAATGGTCACAACATACTTTGAATTTAATTTGGGAAAACATGCATATAGACAACAGCAGTGTACCACTCCTTTAGTTCTTACCTTTCACAATAAAAGCCCAATACATGTACGTGGAATTGCAAGTAAACTTAAATTACACCATGTTACCTTACAATATGTATTTATTACAAAAAAATATGTCAGTATTTATTATGGATGGTCCACAAGCTTCCGTTGACCTGACATCTTTTAATTGTGTGACAGAAGTGATGTAATTAACAGAGCAGAGAAAATTAGTCCTCTACATAGTTTTCTGTATGGTCTACTACAGGCATCCCCAAATGGTTCTGTCCGGACCCATGACCCATCTCTGATGAATTCACGAGAATAGATCATTTTCATAGAGCATTATCTTTTTTTTCGACGGTCGCGGCTATAAACAGTGGGCGCAGCTACTCCAGTTAATACGACAATGACTTCACTGAATTGAGCCAATCAAATCGGTTGTTTACCCTCGCAGCGCACCAGAGAGAGCAAGAGAAAAGAGAGCCAGACAGCGATGGCAGCATGGCTTGCTCGAAGAGAAGGAAGTTTGATATGGAGAACCATTGTTTTCAAGATGAATGGACGGAGAAATATATGTTCATTCTTCCGGCAGGCAGTTCCAAACCCGTGTGCCTCATATGCTCCGAAAACGTGGCATTAATCAAAAGCAGCAATGTGAAGTGCCACTAGGACACAAAGCACAGATATTTTGAGCAAAGTTATCCACTGAAATCCGAGCTGAGGGCATGCAAAATGACCGAACTGCAAGGCCAGTATGACAGATCTACCCAACTCATCACGCATTCATTTACAGCCCAGCAACGTGCAAACGAATGTTCGCTAAAGGTATCGTGGATTTTGGGGCAACATAAAAAAACATTTAGTGATGGGACAATTGTGAAGGAGTGCTTGAATGCCGTTACTGAGACATTATTTGAGGGGAAAGAAAGATGGGTTGTATTCCGTTTTTTAAAGGCCTTAAGTTAATTCGCTTGGGACTACTTTTATTTGTGGTAAAATATTTAGTTGATTACTATACAAGTGTTGAAAATTGACAATAAATATTGTTGAATCCATATGAAAATGTGGGGTAGGCTATAAGACATAAGTTGGACTTGTGAGGTTCGGACATTCACTTGGAGGACATTTTAGTAACTGGACCTCAGTGACTTTTAATTGAATACCCCTGGTCTACTACATAGTCCTCTATAGTCCACTACATAGTCCTCTTTATAGTCCTCTACATAGTCATCTAAATGGTCCACTACATAGTCCTCTATATAGTCCTCTTCATAGTCCTCTGCAGTCCTCTATATGGTCCACTACATAGTCCTCTATATCAGTTGTTCCCAAACTTTTTCTGCAGGGCTCCCTCTTTGTCGATACATTTTTTTTTTTTTTTTCTGTTTTAGAATTCTGTTTTAGAATAAAAGATCATTTTTTCCATCTAATGGTATCCCATGTGGTTGATGAATCAAAATGCAATAAATCAAGAAGAAAATATCAGAAATGTATTGAAGAAACATTCTAGTAGTTCTAATTTCTAATTCCTTGTCATTCAGAGACCATCAACATGTGTATAAATATGCAAATGTATGTGCAATCATTTATGGGGAAGTCACAATATTTTTCTTCTTCTCTTTCGCCTTAGGTGCGGTGAGGCCCTACTACAGATGGAAGAAGATTCACTCACCCACTTATATCACCTGGATCCTTTAACCAATCCGGGTGGGTCAAGTCTGCTGTCTCCATTCACCCAGGTCACTTGCTGCTAACGCCAGTCAAAATATACAAATTCAAACCATTGATTGTGTGACTCGCTACTCTCTTTAAAACCTGTAAAATCACATTTAAACATGACCTAGTCCATCAGTTTACCCGAGCAAGTGGCTGCTAGTACTATATAGTCCTCTACAAAGTCCTCTATATAGACCCCTAGATAGTTCTCTACATAGTCCTCTATATAGTCCTCTAGTAGTCCTCTACATAGTGGTCCTCTAGTAGTCCTCTACATAGCCCTCTAGTGGTCCTCTAGTAGTCCTCTAGTGGTCCTCTACATAGTCCTTTAGTGGTCCTCTAGTGGTCCTCTAGTAGTCCTCTAGTGGTCCTCTAATAGTCCTCTACATAGTCCTCTAGTGGTCCTCTTCATAGTCCTCTGCAGTCCTCTACATAGTCCTCTATATAGTCCTCTACAGTCCTCTATATAGTCGTCTACAGCCCCTATATCAGTTGTTCCCAAACATTTTCTGCAGGGCTCCCCCTTTGTCGATAAAAAAAATGTGTTACAAATTCAGTGTATCTGTTGACATTTTTCATAATTCTATGTTTTAGAATAAAAGAGAATTTTTTCCATCAAATGGTATCCCATGTGGTTGATACAGGGGCGGTTTCTCATATGGGCAGTATGGGCAGCCGCCCATGGCGGCATTCGTGGAGAACGCACAAAAAAAAAGAAAAAAAAGGTGCGTCTGCTGCTGCTGAAAGAGACTGGTTCACACCGGGCGGCCGCGGAAGCGCCGCGAATAGGCGCTTCCTTTCGGCACCCTTCTTAAGCGATAGTGTAATTCACACCAGATGCGAAGCGCCGCGAATAGGCGCGGCCGTCCTGCGCTGTGAAGCGATCGTTTCGGCGTCTGCTCTATTTTTTGCACGTGCCGTGAGTGAACGCATCAATTCTGGCAGGAAATCACACAGAGAAACACGAGACAATCCGGTCAATTTTCAAAATAAAAGCAATTTTCAAAATAAAATACCGCTATTGACAAATGTGATATTTGTGTATCTAAACTCGCACTGGGAAACAGGAAAAGAAAATACATTTAATAAATGTGAAGAGCAGATAAACAAATATGTGTATTTCAACTGCATATCTACACTACTACTGTCTACTACAATACACACTCTCTCTGTCTGTCTGTACATAGCATGACCCACTAACATAACAGCCCCCCCCCCCAAAAAAAAAAAACCTTACCTACACTCTGATCATAGCACTGTTGCTCTTAAGGTACTACTTTACTCAGATGAGGACCTAACACTTGTTCTATTTTTAGCTCTTACCTTATCGGCAATGATTCGTTGTGGTTTATTTGTTTCCTTCTTTTGACAAATGTACTTATTGTAAGTCGCTTTGGACAAAAGCGTCTGCTAAATGACCTAAATGTAAATGTAAATGTATGTCTCTCTCTCTCTCTCTCTCTCTCTCTCTGAACGGATAAATAAAAGAAGTGTACAAACTTCTTGGTTACAGAAACATGGCATATTTATTTTATGAGGTTATGATGAAAAAAATTGCTCTGAATGAACAACAGCTGAGCATAAGCGCTTGTAGACCGTCGCGGAGATTCCTCACAGCGTTCAGGGGCGGAGCCACTGATGTCAGATGGAGTAGCGAGAGAGGAGAGAGAGCGGGGGAGAAATGGCCGGGTACAGCCACCAGATGGAGCTATGTCCTTTAGCGTCCGGAGACAGAAACAGCTGGCGTAGGATACGTGTGGGGCCGGTGTATGTGTGTGCACATGTGTGTTAGCCAGAACAAAGAGAGAGAGAACGCGCGCGTAATACACAAAGGATCAGTAAGCTATTACCATCACACGGGAGCCCGTGAATGAACTGGCGTTCATTCTGCGGGACCCCGGTCTTTTAACTGATGGTAGATCACTTACTGAGCTCGTGAATGTGTCCGAGGTTGGACACGCACTGTTACCAAAATGAAACCCAGCGGGTTCAATCAGCATTCAAATACAACAACACGGAAAGCAACGGACTCGGCGGTCCGTGATCAAAACTTAAAACACGTTAACAAGAATTACAAGCATATCCTACACTATCAAACTTATGTCTCTGCCCAGACTGATAGCCTCTTACTGGTGTCGTTGCGTAGGCTGCGAGTCCGTCCCGGCGATGGCGGGCGGCAGCGGTAGTTCGTGAGTCTCCGGCGTCAGCGGGGGACGTGATGAGTCGGCTAAGTCCAGACGAGAGCGGGACGGTTTTCCTCTCGTTGATCAAACTCGAATAAAGAAATCAGTTCGTGTTTCTTCCTTCCGCGGGCAACAATATAATCGCGGCTTGGCGATTTGGTCAGCTGACTTCAGACAGGAGCTGGTAGCTGGAATGCAGGAACCGGTTTTGTTCCTCTTCTGCAGACGAACACAGAGAATCGCGCGGTTGTGGCGATCTCTCAGGATCCAAAAACGAGTAAAAGAAAAGGGGCGAGTCGCGGAAAACAGGGAAAAACAGTCTGTCGCTCGTCCAGCGAGGTTGGGGAAAAGACTGTGGCCTAGGACAAAGGAAACGCTGCAGACGTTATGTTGGCCTCCTGTTGCAGCGGTGTGCTGCGGTGGAGGAGTCACCTCCTGTTGCAACGTGGTGTTGCGATGAAAGAGCATGTTCTTAAGGTGGCGCCGGTTTATATAGTTCACGGCTGCTCCCGGGGACCCCCTGGGGTACCTGTGGTTGTCAGCCAATAGGGCACCAGTTGTGTGACGTTGCACTTCGCACCTCGATGAGAAGTGAAACTGAAATGGCGGTTGTAGTTTTTTATCTCCTTTGTTCCTTTGTCCTGACCGCGTGTGAAGGCTGTTGTAGGCCGCATTGTGTAGTCCTCATGGTGAGGTCCCAACATGGGTCAACAAAAACAATCGATCCGGCAGGGTCGAGTCTGTTGTCTCCATTCACCCGGGTCACTTGCTGCTAACGCCAGTCAAAATATACTAATTCAAACCATTGATTGTGTCACTCGCTACTCTCCCCTAGATAGCCCTCTACATAGTCCTCTATATAGTCCTCTACATAGTGGTCCTCTAGTAGTTCTCTAGTGGTCCTCTACATAGTCCTCTAGTGGTCCACTAGTAGTCCTCTAGTGCTCCTCTAGTAGTCCTCTACATAGTCCTCTAGGAGTCCTATAGTGGTCCTCTACATAGTCCTCTAGTGGTCCTATAGTGGTCCTCTAGTAGTCCCCTAGTGGTCCTCTAGTGGGGTCCTCTAGTAGTCGTCTAGTGGTCCTCTAGTAGTCCTTTACATAGTCCTCTAGTGGACCTCTACATAGTCCTCTATATAGTCCTCTAGTGGTCCTCTACATAGAAGTCCTTGGATAGTGAGTAGGGAGAAGTGAATGGGTGAGTGATTTCAGACACAGCCCTGGGCCCTCATTTATAAAACTGTGCGTAGGATCCTTACTAAAAGTGTACGTACGCCAAAAAGCCAAAGTTTGCGTGCGCCAAAAAAAAATCAGATTTATAAAACTGTGCGCACGCAAGCTGTACGCAATGTTCCCTTTATAAATCATAGGATCACCTACAAGTGTGCGTACCTGAATCCCGCCCTGTACACGCCCACATTTTACTATATTAATGAGCCGGCATGCAATCGTTTCCGTGTGGTGAATCACGGCGACAGGTCAGGAAAAAAAAGCAAAGAAACGTACCTTTTCAGAAACGGAGAAGAGACACTTGTTGGGGAGGTGGAGGCCCGGAAAATAATTTAATTTAGTGGCCACAGCAGCGGGATCACGAATAAAAAGACGCAGTGCGAGTGGCAACACATTGCTGCTGCAGTCGGCGTCAGCTGGACCGAGCGGACGGTGGCGGAACTTAAGAAAAAGTGGTCCGATCTGAAGGTAAATGACATCTTTCTGCTCCTTTACCAACATGTATTTAATGTATTGCTTGAGTATTTGAGGAAGTTTGATTTTGATGTGACTTTGACGGGGATTGTGTCCGAAAAGGAGGGAGACACAGACGCGACTGAGACCAGAGGGATAAGGGTGAACCGATTTTAAACTTTTATTGTATAAAACAAAACGTTAAATAGTTTTTGTCCTTCCAGAGTCTGCAGCGTTGGGCGTAGAGGAGGGTGACGGTGAGGAGGGTGGTGTGAGGAGGTGTGAGGAGGGTGGCACATCAAGCGGTCGGGTGCTCACTGATGCCGTCCTGCAACTTCAGCGAGACACAATCACCGCCATCAACAACGTTGCAGATGAGCTACGGCAAACGCGCACTGTGATTAATAAAATAATACGTTTACAATGAACATTGATTGTTGTCTTCCTTATCTTACAAATGCATAACATCCTCACGCATTCTTGCGTCCTGTTGATACCCCTCCAGTCGGGCAGGGGGCCGTGGCTCGGGGTCATCGATAAATTTGCGCTCTCCACGCTCCACGACTGAGCGCGCACGAGCGTGCCACTCATTATAGCGCATTTGCTCTGCGCTCTGGTGGTTTAAAAACGAGGATAAGTGTAACAAGTATACGATGGCTTAATGGCTGAATGTATGTGCGTTAATGATATGCACATAAATAAGGAGAATATTTAGTTATTCCCGTTGTGTTCTGCAGGGATCTAATGGAGGGTAGACTATTTGTTGTACATACTTGGGCCGTCTCCTCCTCCTGCGGTGACAGCGCTGATTCAATATTTCAAAATGATTTTGATTTAAGATACAAGTCAGATTTTAAAAGAAGGTGTTAATATGAAAAAAACTATCACTCATTAAAAGCATCAAAAACATTGCTGGAGTTCATCATGATAACGCAGATCTAACGTATGATATGGAGTGTAATTAAATGTGTGCGAGTCATCAAAAATATATAGTTCTTCTCACGTTTACTGCTGATTCCCCTCCAGTCTCCAGAATGTGCGTACCGGTACGCATGCCTCAGAGTTTGCTTACGGGTACGCACACTTTCCCGTCAAGTTTGGTTTTTATAGATCACAACATTTGCGTGGAAAGTGGCGTACGCACGTTTCCAGCCCCGTTTTGTGCGTACGCAAGCTTTATAAATGAGGGCCCTGGTTTGTCTTTGTGATCAGTGTTGTGATCCTTTGTGAAGCAGCTCATCCACAGGCAGGATCAGGACCCGGACCAGGACAGATAGTACGGCAGACCCCCCCCCCCACACACACACACACGGCCCATCCACCTACCGCCCCCTGCCTCTGGGCCGCAGGCCAAATAATGAGAAGATTTACGACCACCCCTGGAGTTTATTAGCTCTGTTTCCCTGGGAGACAACTAGATCCTCCTGCACTGACCTCCAGGAATGCCCAAAGCCCTGGAGCCCCTGTTGGTGGGAAACCGCTCATCCTCTCTGCACCACACAAGCAAATAGAAAACCTCGGGGGACACTGTCCAAAACATAGCTGAGCAGAAGATACCAGTAAAGATGTTTGCAGGCTGAAAATTCAACTATTTTTAACCGCAATCATTGTAAAGAAAGTCCATTTTAGAGAGCTGATGCTGGGGTGAAGGTCTGGGAGATCACTGTAGTGAGAAATTTGTCAGAGAAAATGGCAGCAGCCTCACTGTCCATCCATGTGTTATTCTACGGCTGGTGACTCAACATGGGCCTTCAGGCCTTGTGCACAGCAAACAACCTTTAGACAGGACAGTGAGTCAACATGAACACAAACGGTCTAATGGGAATACAGCAGCCGTCACATATCACAACATCAATATGCTTCCTCCACCCCCTCGACCCTCACACTCAGCAGCTCTTTGTAAACATCTAATTATATAATTTTTCACCTCATTCATTTTTTTTATTCCTACGTCCACATTACATTTTTTAGTTTTTGTCTTCTATTCTTATTTTGCTTTGTATTTATATATTGATCGGATGCTTGTTCAGCACATTGGCCAACAATGTGCTAAACAAATCAAGTTGGATTTAATTTCAACACAATTCATTTGGGAACCAATTTTAATTTACAATGACGGCCTGGCCTGCAGCAGCAGAGTCTCTCCACACCACTGTCTTTGACTTTAAATAACAAACCACCACCATGCAGTGGTGTGGCGTGGGGAAAATTTCAGAGGAAGCCAAGTGAGACACAACCTCTAAGCTGTGTATGTTTTACGGGGTGGGAGCAGAAAAACGGATGTCGCAGTTTATATGTTGCTATTTCCCGTGGTCGGATGAACTATTAGAGCGCCCAGCATCATTTTACCAGGACTTACACACGCTGAGCACCGACTATGCAGACTCTCTCTCTCTCTCTCTCTCTCTCTCTCTCTCTCTCTCTCTCACACACACACACACACACACAGTGTGTGTGGAAGAAGAAAGAGAGGAAGAAAGTTTCTTCCTGTCCGTACGGAGCTCTAGTTTTGGTGTTGGCCGGCCGCAGTGGCGTCAATTCAGCCAAAGCTAAGATATGGCAAGGTTACTAGTCACATGACTTATCATGACTACAGTATCAATCAATATACATGCCCAGCAAATAATCATAACAAAAGTGACAAGTCTGCTATGTAGCTTATCTGTGTGGTTAGGAAAATTTGAACTTTTTCAAATGCAGTCTCACTCACATTCCGCTAACATAACTATGGACACAAACACTTAACTATGCACGTTAATCAATCAATTCAGTCAAATGCGCCGTTACGCGTTAGAGAGCAGTAATAGCCTTTCTGACAAACACAATTTCACTCATTCTGTTCACTTCATTCACTATGTAATTGCAACAATATCAAGTGAATATACCAGGTCAACTTAAAACTGTTAAAGTCCAAATGCAAAGAGGAGAGGGAGGGAGGGAGGGAGGAAGAAGAGGGTGCTGAGTGGCTAACAGCCTGGTTAACAGCCTGAATCCCGCCTTCACTACCTGGTCCTCCTCCCTCCGCTGCTGGGGCAACATTGGACCCATCACCTGCCTCTTTTTTTTTTATAAAAAAGATTCTTAAGTTATCTTCTTCCTTTTCATTCTAGTTAATTAGCTTAGCAAAACAAAACAACAAAACAAAACAAAAACGCGAACAATAATGACCCAGCTCTGACCTCCGTCGTCTCGTCAGGGGGGGCTGGGAGATACCACATTTCAAGATATGGAGGGGGGATACAAGTGTTGGGAAAGATAATATCTAGAGAAATCGATTGTGTTGTTCTGATTTTCATTTGTAGTTAATTTATATGTATTAAATAAAAGATTAATCAATACAAATTGACACAGAGTAATTCCATAAATTTATTAAAAAAACAGAATATTTACATTTTCCCCTGGAGCCAAGGTGTGGCAGCTGCCATACCTTGCCATACCCAATTGACGCCCCTGGCCGGCCGTCAGATTTAATCCGGAGTTGCCGTTGTAGAGGCAGTTTAGCAAAATTATTTTTTACTAAATACTCCAAATCTCCACCCTCCATAATAGCGCTTAAAAATGTAGCTAGCTTATCAAGAGATGAACACAAAGCAACGAATCTTCCGTTATTTCATTCATTGACGTTGACGATAACATACTGTGATTTGATTGGCCTGATGCCAACGAGTTTGCGGCTTCCCTTTACACTGTCCTGACCGATCACAGGGGAGCAGTGTCGTGACAATAGCCTCACCTGATTGGTCAATCATTTGTTTCTTTTTTTCACCAAGGGAGGCCAGCGCAGCTTGGCCTCCTCACAGACAACAGGGTGCAGTAACATGTTTTCAACGCTCATTCACCCCGTAACATTTAGAGGGGCGCTGTTTTACACATCATGAAACGCTCAATAATGAATGAAGAGAGACGAGGAGGAAACGACAGACACATCACAGAGGGTGGTCGACATTGCACTGTAGGGTGGTCAAAACAATCTGCTCTACCAACTCTATTAGACCAGCTATTTTTACCTGATTATTTTAATTTGTTGTGATCCTCAACATCAAGTTAGTCTGAAAGGACCAAAGCAGAGTGTTTGGACAGCAGCTTCCCTCCCAGTCTGTTACCTTACAGGCAAAATACTTTCCACTTTCAGTATCTATATTCTAAAGCAATGTTCGTCTACGTTTTTAAGGCCAAGGACCCCTTGGCTGATAGTGACACGGGGGAGGGACCCCCTATTACATCCATCCATCCATCCATTTTCTACCGCTTATCCTGTATTCAGGGTCGCGGGGGGGCTGGAGCCGATCCCAGCTGTAATTGGGCGAAGGCAGGGTACACCCTGGACAGGACGCCAGTCTATCGCAGGGCCGACATGTAGAGACAGACAACCATTCACGCTCACTTTCACACCTACGGGCAATTTGGAGTCACCAATTAACCTATCCCCATCCTGCATGTCTTTGGACTGTGGGAGGAAGCCGGAAAACCCGGAGAGAACCCACGCTTACACGGGGAGAACATGCAAACTCCACACATAAGGAACCCGGGCCGACCCGGGAATCGAACCCAGGACCCTCTTGCTGTGAGGCGAGAGTGCTACCCACTACACCACCGTGCAGCCCCCCTCTATTAAATATCGTATAAAATTGTGTTGCTTATTAAACCAGGCCAATAATAATATGTAGTGCAGCCTATAGTTCCACAACATGTGTATTTAACAAATAGGAAGATTTATATTTGCTCCCCAAATTTAATCCCCAAAAAGTTTGGGATTAAATAATTGTGGGGATCCCCTGCAGTAAGTCTGCGGACCCGTAGGGATCCCGGACCCCCTGTTGTAGATCTCAGTTCTAAAGGTTGCCACTGAGTCCATTGTTCATGTCATTCAAAGCCTCATTTATTTCATATTTTATTAATAAAATCATATTTCCCTTGACTCATTTTATGGTGTATGGAGAGATATAGACTCTAATATGTCAACAACATAAATAGTTTATCCAACGTTCACATTTCTGGTCAGTAAACATGTGATAAGATCATCTACATATTCAAACAGAACATTTCTGAAAAATTGTGTTAATGTCAGTGACAGGGGCGGTTTCTCATATGGGCAGTATGGGCAGCCGCCCATGGCGGCATTCGTGGAGGGGCGGCATGAGCGCCCGCACAAAAAAAAAAGAAAAAAAGGTGCGTCTGCTGCTGCTGAAAGAGACTGGTTCACACCGGGCAGCCGCGGAAGCGCCGCGAATAGGCGCGGCCGCCCCGCGCCGTGAAGCGATCGTTTCGGCGTCTGCTCTATTTTTTGCGCGTGCCGCGAGTGAACGCATCAATTCTGGCAGGAAATCACACAGAGAAACACGAGACAATCCGGTCAATTTTCAAAATAAAAGAAACCTAGGACCGCCACTGGTCAACTGGGGTTCCATGGTGATACAAACACACGCTGACTCACTGCAGAGACGTTCTGCATCATTAGAGATAACGTGATGGATTCAAAGTTGCGTCTGAAATGAGCATAACGTCGGCACGACTTCTAACCTACTTGTCCGATCGTCAAGAAACAGAAATAGTCAGTATCCGCTGCTGCTCGCGCCATAGCGCGCGGACGCGTTAAGCACAGACCCAGATGTTGTCGATCAGAGAGGGGGGCTGAAGTCTTACCGGTCTCGATGGCCGAGCAGTGGAGGGTCATGAAGCCGAGCAGAAGGAGCAGCGTGAGCGGCCGCTGCCAGCAGCTCCCCGCCTCCACTTCCACCATCATGTGTGCACGGAGCGCCGAGGAGCGGAGCGGTCACAGCGGATGAACCCGAGTCATTCCGACGTCACAGAGACGTGGGGCTGCTTCATCGCAGTGGCCTCCTCTGGCTTTTGTCCCAGCTGAACCTCCTCCCGGTCCCCTTCACGTGTCCAGTCATCTCCATGACGACACCCAACCAATAAGCTATCAAGCCAGCAAAAAACGAAAGCTTCATTTACAGAATATTATGGCATAGAAAACCTGACAAAAAGACCTCTCTACATATAAGGCACATTGGAGAGAAAGGATAACTTACATTGTGTAAAAGTAAAAACATGTAACAAGTGATAGCAAGTACAAAATACATTTAAGGAAATAATCAACACATTCATAGTAGCAACTCTTTATTCTATCACGTTTGCTAGGGGTCCTCGTCACTTAATAAGCACTGAAGACAGATTCTGCTTGTTTGTTTTTCATTAGTCTCAAAGCTTGGAGATGATTTGGCCTTAAGGTCCCTTTACAAAACGGAAACAATGGGTTTTATTTTCCTGTTGTTGTTGTTGTGACTACTAAGAGAGTAAACATTGGGAAACTTGAACACACTGCTAACCTAAACAATCTCATTCCTGTTCTCTCAAAATCAAAGTCAACCTCAAAGCCTGTCAATAACACCATCAGGATGGGTCTGCTAAATGTAATGTCTCTTAATAACAAATCATTTTTAGTCAATGATTTTATTACCACTTCTAAACTTGATTTTGTGTTTTTAACTGAAACATGGCTAGAACAAAATAACAGTGCAAGCATTCTGATCGAGACAGCACCCCCCAACTATAATTTGATTGATGTTTGTAGATCTGGGAAAAGAGGTGGAGGGGTTGCTGCTATATTTAAAAATACATTTCAGGGGAAACAGATGTCCCTTGGTGTTTTTCCATCATTCGAATATCTTTGTGCTGTGTTGAAATGCTCTCCCAGAGTTCTCCTGTTAATTATTTACAGGCCACCTAAATATTCGTCAAATTTTTTCGATGATTTTACTGAATTATTGTCTAGCATCTCCACTGATTTTGACTGCCTAGTTATATCTGGTGACTTTAATTTTCATATTGATGATTTGAATGACAAGGGTGCAAAATAACTTTTTAATATTCTAGACACATTTGACCTTTCTCAACATGTGAAAGAGGCTACTCATTGTAAGGGACACACCCTGGACCTGATTATCACAAAAGGTCTCCATGTTTCTGATGTTTTTGTGACTGATCCTTCATTGTCTGATCACTTCTGTGTTTTCTTTAATATTTCTTTCATTCCTGACACACAAACCGAATCAAATAAGGTCAAAAAGCGGTACATCAATGAACATGCCAATGTACTCTTTAAAAATGCCATTTCCTCGTTACCACCTCTAAACCCATGTCATGCTGATGATCTTGTAAACATCTTTAATTCCAAAATTCTGAATGTCATAGATGTCATTGCACCTGCTACGGTTAAAACAATTTCTGGTAAGCAAAAGGCACCCTGGAGAAAAGCTGCTGTTGTGACAGCCCAGAGAAGAGAGTGCAGGAAGGCTGAACGAATCTGGCGGAGTACTAAACTTCATAATCACCATGACATCTATAAAGAGAGCCTCCGGGCCTACAATTTAGTCTTAAAAAGTGCGAGAGAAACATACTTCTCCAATATCATAAACAACAACACTAATAAGGCGAAAACCCTATTTGCAACTGTTGACAGACTGACCAACCCCCCAACACAAATACCAGCTAAACTCCATTCCACGCAGAAATGCAATGAGTTTGCATTCTTTTATACTAATAAAATTGAAGGCATCAGACGCGCCATCAATATCTCAAACAAAAAAGTTGGATCACCACCCTGTTCAGGCAAAAGTAACACAGCAATGATGGCAAGCTTTAATGCCATAGACTCTAAAACTCTAGAGGAAACGGTGACAAATCTAAAATCATCCACCTGCTGCCTTGATGCTTTACCTACCAACTTTTTTAAGAATGTTTTTGACTGCCTATCAATAGACGTATTGCAAATAGTTAATAACTCCATTCAATCAGGCAATTTCCCAAAGGCCTTCAAAACTGCAGTCATTAAACCTCTTCTAAAAAGCGGAGCCTAGATGCCTCTATTATCAACAACTACAGACCAATTTCAAATCTACCCTTCATAAGTAAAATAATTGAGAAAGTTGTCCTCCAACAACTAAATCACTTCCTGGCTTCAACTGGCTGCCACAACAACTTCCAGTCAGGATTTCGACCTTTTCATAGCACCGAGACGGCCCTTATTAAAGTTGTAAATGACATCCGTCTTAACACAGACTCTGGCAAAACTTCAATATTAATGCTATTAGACCTCAGTGCTGCATTTGACACTGTTGACCACTCAATACTCTTGGACAGGTTGGAAAACTGGGTGGGGCTCTCAGGCACAGTCTTAAACTGGTTCAAGTCATATCTACAAGATAGGAACTATTTTGTTTCCATTGGCGACTTTGTATCAGAACCTACCAATGTAACGTGTGGAGTCCCCCAAGGTTCAATCTTGGGGCCAACTTTATTCAACATCTACATGCTCCCACTAGGACAAATCATGCAAAATAATAACATTGACCACCATTGCTATGCCGATGACACCCAAATCTATGTAGCACTATCACCAAACGACTATCGCCCCATAGATCTTCTGTGCCAGTGCATTGAGCAAGTCAAAGACTGGATGTGCCAAAACTTCCTACAACTAAATGAGGACAAAACTGAGATAATTGTTTTTGGTGCTAAAAAAGAAAGGTTTAAAGTAATTCAACACCTTCACTCTCTGTCCCTGAAAACCTCAAACAAAGCCAGAAATCTTGGGGTTATTATGGATTCTGATTTACATTTCGACAGTCACGTTAAATCAGTAACAAAATCAGCCTACTATCACCTAAAAAATGTAGCAAGACTTAGAGGGCTCATGTCAGCTCAAGACTTAGAAAAACTTGTACATGCCTTTATTACTAGTAGGCTAGACTACTGTAATGGTCTCCTTGCAGGTCTTCCGAAAAAAACTGTCAGGCAGCTACAGCTTGTTCAGAACGCTGCTGCTAGAGTTCTTACAAAGACCAAAAAATGTGAGCACATTACACCAATTCTTAAATCCTTACATTGGCTCCCTGTATGTCAGAGGATTGATTTCAAAATCCTCCTGCTCACATATAAATCACTACATGGTCTAGGACCGAAGTATATCACTGATATGCTCCCACTACATAAGCCTTCTAGACCACTAAGATCTTCTGAGACCAATCTGTTAGTGATTCCCAGAGTAAACAACAATCACGGGAGAGCATAATTTAGTCACTATGCAACAAATGGCTGGAATAAACTTCCTGAAGATGTAAGACTTGCCCCAACTCTGACCACTTTTAAAACTAGACTGAAAACTTTTATGTTCACCATAGCTTTCTGCTAAATCTTTTAATGTCTGCACTGTTTTTAATTATTGCAAATATGTTTTTATTCTATTTTCTTTCTGTAATGCATTTTTAAAATTTTTATTATTTTCTTTTTAATTCTTCTATTTATTTATTTTTATTTTTTTATTCTCACTTTGTTTTATGATGTGAAGCACTTTGAGTCTGCCTTGTGTATGAAATGTGCTATACAAATAAAGTTGCCTTGCCTTGCCTTGCCTCTGTTTGGAAGCTTGGATGAAGAATCTGACCAATAGTATCAGATTGTTAAAAATCAAGTCACTCTTATGTCCTTCATGTTGATACCAAACATGTTCTCTAGAGAGAGGAGTGAGATGGATTTCTGCCTGTAAATCCTCTCAGAAGTATCTGCACCGGAGAAACAGGTGATCGGTACTTAGTTTCACAAAAGATGCAATTATTATGATCAATGTTAAATCTCCTCTGGATCATTGGATGGATACATATTTATAATTGTGTTATGGACTTATTTTGTCTTTACAGAATACTTGATATTAAAGGGGTCCTATTATGAAAAATAGGCTTTTCCATGGTTTTCAAAACCTAAGATTGGTCCCTGGGGTGTCAATAGGTCCCCACAGTATCAGGAAAGACCACCATCTCCCTTTTTCTCTGTCTCCATTTGAAAGAAATGCTCTGAAACGGTTTGCAGAATGTGCCCTAAATGATGTCAGCAGCAAATTTTCCTGTGCCTTATATGGGTTATCTTGGCTCATTAGAACCCACATAATCCCCGTTAGCTTTCAGTGTGATTTACATACAAACCAGTAAACCAAACATGCCAAAATCAAAGAGAGCAAGTTGTGCAGTCCTTGGCTGCAGCAAGCCACACAATTGCTGATATTTTCTTGCATCGTCGGAGCAGCTCAAGGCCCGGTGGATGAACTTCATCTACGATGGAAATGTGCCCACATGTGTCAGTAAATGTTTGTTTGTGTGTGCTACGCACTTCACCGACCACACACACACACGGGGTTCATGAAGAAAACACCACCACCAGGGATTGGGTCGCCCCTTTGGCCCACAGCACCTGTCCACAAAGAAAAAGAGGGAAATATATATAACAGGCCTCACAGCTAAATGCAGCAATCAAGTATCCACAAACGCACACACCCTAGATTTTGGATAAGAAAACAAACAAACAGTGAATTAAGGTTTGCTAGACAAAATTAACTAAATCAAACAATATGTTTTAAATAAGAAAACAAACAAAACAAACAGTAAATCAATATTCGTTAAACAAAATTAACAAAATAAATCCTTTTCACATTAGCACAAATAATTAATAAATCAAACAAAATTCCTGAGGCTGTAACAAGCCCTGACACCAGCTCTGTGAAGAGCCTGTCTTAATCACAGCTCCATCATGGCTCTGGAGAGCCGAAGAGCCACAGAACACAGTTTTAGTGAGCCAAAACTAAACAGCCGAACAAAACAGCAGCGTTGTCCAGTGAGCCGTGGCGATAAATGGACATATATGGACATCACCGGCGCAGCGTCACAGCAGACCAGGTAGCAGAGTTACTGCACGGCTTCCGCCTGATCCCAACTGTGGCACAGAATATTAACAATTAGCCGGGAGGGATGAGCAGCGGGTAGAAGGAAAAGAGGAGAGGAACAACGCCGACTTACCATGAGGAGCCACAACCACGGACGGCCTCCAGCAGGACAACTCGGTCCCACGGCAACAGCAGCCTGCCGCACTACAGTAACAAAAGGGAGAACCTGTTGTTTTACAAGAGGAGACGTGCGCCACGATGATCCGCCACGCCAAACAGGGCTCCAACACACTCACAGACACACCACAAAGGCTCCAGCGCCTGCACCGGCTCTGCCACACCAGGCCACAGCCACCACGGAGGACGAGCAGAACCGGAAAGGAAGAGAGAGGCCGCAGGTGTGACCAGACCAGTATAAGAAAAGTATGCAGCGCCGCCCATCAATCAGTGCGCCAGCCCACACCTGATGTGGATGGAGCAAGGAGGAGGGGGAAGGGATGGGAAGTGTGGTGTATTTCAATAACGAGGCAGCTGCACACGTTCAATAACTTTACTAGCAGCTTGGGGCAAACAGTACAACGACACATGTCACACGTGTGTATTCTTAGAACCCTTACTGAGCATGCGCAGCCCACTACTCAAAAGTACGGCAAGCCTATCAGGTCAATCAGTAACAAACGAATACTGCATTAAATGTAATATATCACATTTCCTCCCCCTTTAGCTCAAAAATATTGCAACACCCCAAAACAGTGTTTACCACTATAGTGCATGAGCAATCACTATCATCACAGTAACTGTTAACAACAAAAATAGACATGCTCACTTAACCTTACTGAATGCTCTTAATGTATTACTCAATTATGAACTTTAATAAACTCAAATTCAGCAATCAGTTTCTCAACAGTCCTCAGAACTTCTCATCTCCATGATCAGTTCTGGTAACGCTGTGGCAAGCGTGTGGCACATTGTGAGCGCCTCAAAGTCACTGTAGCTGGGTCAGGTGGTTCTGGGAATCTGGGCAGCTCAGATGCTGCGGTCTCAGGTGCCAGGAGCTCTGTTCCTGAACAAGCCTCCGCCTGCTCAGCCAGCTCGGCTGCCTCCTCCTCAGGCACTTGCTCCGGAGTGTCTGGAGAGAATCAAGGTCTCAGCTGATCTCCATGACATCTGTACATGTGGTCAGTTTTTTCACCTAGCACCTTGTATGAGACAGGGCCAGTCTGCTGCTTTACTACTCCTGGAATCCACCTTGGACTTTCTCCTGCAGTATTGCGCAGATAAACCTGTTCATCCACGTCAAACTGCCTCTCTGCAGCTTTGTTGTCGTGTCTTTCCTTCTGTCGATACTGCTTTCTTCTCACTGTTTCTGTGATGCTTGGTTTCAGGAAGTCCAATCTGGTTCGCACGTGTCTCTTTAAAAACAAGTCAGCTGGTGACTCGCCAGTCGTGCTGTTGGGAGTTCTGCGATACCGTAGCAGGAAGTGTGAGATTTTATCATCAATGCTCAGGTCTTCCTTTGCTAGCTTTTTCATGCCTGCCTTGAAGGTTGCAACATACCTCTCAGCTAGGCCGTTGGTGGCCGGGTGTCTCGGAGCACCAGTTGTGTGGAGGATTCCATTTCTCTTCACGAACTGCTGGAACTCGTCTGACGTGAAGGTTGTTGCATTGTCAGTGACTAATTGTTCTGGAACTCCATATGACGCAAACAGCCTCTTTAGCCTGGTGATGGTTGCTGCAGAAGTTATTTGTGTCATTTTGTAAACTTCCAACCATTTTGAGTACGCGTCGACCACGATCATGAACATGTTACCCATGAACGGGCCCGCAAAGTCAATATGAAGTCTTTTCAAAACACCCACAGGGAACTCCCATGGGTGTAGTGGGACCTGGCGTGGCATGTGATGATCCAGCTGACAAGTCTCACACTCTTTGCAGACTTTTTCGATGTCGATGTCGATTTTAGGCATATTGCCGTGCGACTGCTTTCATCTTCACGATGCCTGGGTGCCCGGCATGGATCTCTTTTAGCATCGCTCCTCTCAGTTTTCCAGGTGCAATCACTCTTGTCCCCCACAGGACGCATCCCTGCTCCACAGACAATTCATCTTTCTTTTTGTGAAACACTTTCAGTTCCTCTTGTATTTCCTTCGGCCATCCTTCCATGATGTACCTGTGCAGCTTTGAAAGCTCTGAGTCATTTCTTATCGGCTTGGCAATCCGTTTTGCACTCAGCGGTGCCCCCTCCAGGTGCTCACATACCAGTGCATCGATGTATGCTGACACTGTCTCTGTTCCTGCATCCTTGGTCTCAGGCAGTGGAACACGTGATAATCCATCTGCGTTGGCATGCTTTTCAGACTGACGGTACAGTATGTGGTAATCTTATGCAGACAATATGATGGCCCACCTCTGGATACGTGCTGCCGCCATTGTTGGAAGTCCCTTCTGCTCTCCGAACAGTGTTAGAAGAGGTCTGTGGTCTGTGATTAGGCTAAACTGCCGTCCCCACAGGTATTGGTGGAACTATTTCACACCAAACACCAAGCTCAAAGCCTCCTTCTCGATTTATGAATAATTCTTCTCTGCTGGGGAGAGAGACCGTGAAGCATAAGCCACTGGATGCTCTTTTCCATCTGGTGTTGTGTGCTGAATTACTGCTCCGATCCCATAAGCAGAAGCATCACATGCAAGAGTTAGCGGCAGGTGAGGATCGTAGTGCACTAACACTTTGTCACTTGTCAAAAGTTGTTTACACTTGTTGAATGAATCTTGTTCAGCTTTGCTCCATCTCCAGGTGGCTTCATCTTTTAGCAGACCATAGAGCAGTGCAAGCACTGTGCTCTGCTGCGGCACAAAACGTCCATAATAGTTTACCAGCCCCAGGAAAGCTCTTAACTCTTTGACGCTTGTGGGTGCTGGTGCATCATGTATGGCTCTCACCTTGTCTTGGGATGGGTACACGCCTTTTTCATCCAGCACATGACCCAGATATTCAATCTGAGTCTTGCCGAATTCACACTTGGACTCTCTCACCCTTAACCCGTTCTCCTGGAGACGCTGTAGGACTCTGTCCAAGTTCATGAGGTGCTCTGCTTTGTCTCTGCCCATTATAAGGAGGTCATCCAGATAAACCACCACGTTGAGATCCTTCATCAGGTTCTCCATAATTCTCTGGAAGATACTGACAGCAGAGTTTATACCAAAACAGAGGCGGTTGTAAACAAACAGTCTTTTGTGAGTGTTTACAGCTGTATATTTCTTGGAGTCTTCATCAAGTAGTACCTGTTCATATGCTGAAGCCAGGTCTATTTTTGAGAATAACTTCCCACCACTAAGTGTTGCCAGCACCTCCTAAATGCATGGTAGGGGGTATATCTCGGTGTTTGTAGCCTGGTTCACAGTAACCTTGTAGTCACCACATAAACGGAGTGTGCTGTCCCGCTTGGTTACTGGGACTACTGGGGCAGCCCACTCACTGAGCTATACAGGGGAGATGATGCCAGCCTTTCCAGTTCTTTTTCCACTTTTTCTTTCATTGCAAAAGGCAGGGGGCGTACCTTGTGGAATTTTGGGGTTGCCTCAGGTTTGACAGAGATTGTTGCCTTGATGTCCTTTAATGTCTCGAGCTCATCTCTGAAAACGTCACTGTATTTTGCAACCACCTCAGGAATAGACTTGGATGGCCATGTATGTTCACTGACAGTTTTAATCATTCTCCAATTGAGTTTTATTTGTTCAAGCCAGTTTCTCCCACACAGTGAAGGACCCTTCCCTTTTACAACTATCAGTGGCAAGTCAGCAGTCTGATCTTCATATGTCACTTTAGCCATGAACTGTCCTCTCACTGGGATGGGCTGACCTGTATAGGTTTTTAGCTTGACACTCGCGCCCTCTAGCGGTACATGTGAGAAAGATCTTTCATACACAGTCTCTGAGATAATGCTGACAGCGGCTCCCGTGTCTATTTCCATCAGTACATGAACCGCATTTACTTCAAGTCAACGCTGAATGGCCGCCTGTCTGTGTCACCTGCACTTAACACTGGGAACATATCCACTTCTGCCCCTTCTGCATGGACATAGCCTGTGGTGACTTTTTGTGTGCGCTTCTTCTGCGCTCCTCTCTTCTCATGCGTGGGACCGCTGGCCCTGCACGCTTTTTGGATATGCCCCAATTTATTACATTTATGGCATCTACTGTCCTTAAAGTAGCAGTCACTGGCGCTATGATTTTTGCCTTTGCATCTATAGCACTCTTTTTGTGCTGAAGGAGAGTGTCTCTGTTTCCCGTTTACCTTGTTAACAGAAACGGTGGCGCCGTCTCCCTTCCTCAATTGCTGCACATCCCGTTGAGCTGTTTCCATGTTCATTGCAAGTTCCACGGCTTTTGCAAAAGTAAGTCCGTCCTCTGAGAGCAATTTCCGCTGGCACGCTTCATTGTTAATCCCGCTGACGAATCCATCTCGTAGGGATTCCTCCAACCGGTCTCCAAAGTCCATTTTGCGGCTAACTGTTGTAGCTCCGCCGCGAACTGAGAAGCCGACTCATTACTTTTCTGGACACACCTATACGTCTCGGTGGACTCTAGAGGCTCCTTACACAAGTAAAGGTGTGTAGCCTGATATGTAGCCTACTTTAGATCAGGTTTAACAGCACAACAGCAACTACTAGTATTCGTGCAGATGTGTATATCTATTATGTGATATCATGGGTTTCATTCCTCCATACAACTCTGTTACAGCTACCCAGGCTACTGTGTCCTGCAAGGAATTTGGTGTTGACACAGCCATGGTTCCAGCAGACCTGTTTGACATCCACTCCAATATGGAGACCTTCAAAGAGAGCTCGCCTGGACCCGGTAGAGGAGGACGATACTTTGGAGGGCAGCTCTTCCTTGACCTCAGAAGAACTTGATGCCACATATGACCCTGCAGAATTAGCCACAAATGTGACAGCCTCAACACACATTTGGCGAAAATATCACTACATTTGTGGATGTGAATATATTTTTACTGCCATGCCACCTGTTTTTAATGAGGTTTTGTAGTGTATGATCAACCTAGAGAAAATACAATTTAGGAATGCATCAATAAACTGCTGCAGATTTATGACGTTACTAGTATGTGTTGGGAAAGTTCACTTTCTACATGAACTCGTTCAAAGTTCAAATTTTAAAATGAACTAGTTCAGTTCATAGTTCATAATTCAAAATGTTGAACTAAGTTCACAGTTCCAAAAATGAACTAGTTCATAGTTCTTTTTTTCAATATGTTGCTGCAAGCTATTATTTTTCAAAATTATTGCCACAGCCTATATAGAACCACAGACAGCAATTATTTAATCAGTTTTAACACTGAAACTATGCGTCAGATTTCATCTTCATACCCAATTTTGAATCCTTATCCAACCAGGGTTTACATTAGAATTGAAGGGACAGCATTTCCCCATTGTTGCTTTAACACTTTGCTGCTGTCCATTGAGTCCACACTAGTAGCTGCAGATTTCACACCAACAGTATATTCTCAAACACACAAGGACAAATTTGCTACTTGAATGGTCTTTTTTAATGAGGAATTATAAAAAGAACAGGACAGCTTCAGTTCAATGTGCTGTTTGTTTGCTGTTGATGTGACTGATGTACGGATTTCTTTTTTGAAAGCTGGCCGGCAAAGTTTGCACAGAAATATAAGATTGTTCCCATCCTCATCGACCTTGTCATAAACGGGGCTCTCAAGTTTTTAACTTAGTTCAGCGTGAGATTTTGGCTGAAGGTACGTGTCCACAGGCAGCGTTTTTCCACGCTTCCCATCCATTGTCTATGTACATTAAAAATTATGGATGTGGAACTAAATGGATACCAGGACTGATACAAGACATCACTGGGCCTGTCTCCTATGCAGTGTTGTTGAGAAATGGTAGTGATGTCCAAATGAAGCTTCGTGAAGCATTTTCTTTATTTTCTGAGCCCAATAGATGGCGCTCTCTGTTCAACAAAGGTTTGAAGGCCGATATATTTCCATTGCTTTCAACCCTTTGTTGAACAGAGAGCGCCATCTATTGGGCTCAGAAAATAAAGAAAATGCTTCACGAAGCTTCATTTGGACATCACTAAGAAATGGTCAAGTAGTCAGGAGGCACGTGGATCAACTATTCAGCAGACTAGGGCAGGAGCTGCCAGTCGCCATACCAAATGTGATACATGAGGACGAGAACTGTGAAGTACCTGCACTGGTGACCAACATGGTACCACAGGACACAGTTACTGTACAGGTTGATGGAAATATCCAACCTGAGGTAAAGCTGGACAAAGAGTGCAGAGCACCTTGTGGTGATCTGAGTGAGGTGTTGTCTAGACCGAAAAGAAGCAGGAGACCACCTGCCCATATGAAAGATTTTGTGAATAAAAAAAATTAAAAAATGTAAATGACTGTTTAGATTGTTTAACACTGTAATAACATTGGTACTGCCTGTTTACATCAGTAGTTTTCGCTGGTGGGGTCATGGTTATGACATGTTGATGTTATAAACAGGGCCGTAGCCAGCTATGAGGTCACCGAGGTCCGGACCTCGGTAAAAAAATTCTGAGAAAAAAAAAAAGTGGGCCCCGAACAGCATATTAACACACCGCCACCGGACAGCTTTTATTTAGAAACCACAGGAAGTTATCTATCGGCGGAAGTGGCGGGAAATTTACAGAAGAGATGACCACAGACAACACTGCGAGTTGACAGGTGAGTGACAGCTTTTAAATATTATGCTACAAGCAGAACAAGTTATACCAATGATCGACGCGATCCAACAGTGTAAACTTGCAGTATTGATCCACTATTTTCGGTCTTAGTCGACACAGTAGGCTAAGTAGCCGAACGTATGAGGAGCGTTCGGATGGAGTCCGGCAGACAGCAGTCAGACCGGGTGACATTCAAGTAGACGAGAGAGTGACGGCAAAACTTGGGGGAGGTCGGCAAAATATATTGTGGACAGTCACGGGAACGCTAAACGTCCGACTCCCGAGATAAAACATTTTGTCGGCTGCCCTGGCGGTATCTCACCGCGAGTTGGTAACCTAAGGCTCATAGCGTAGCAAGTGTGTGTATGTGTGTGTGTGTGTAAACAATAAGATAATAAGTGATCATGATGAGAACAGTCTCTCTCTCATAGGCCATAGGCTTATAATGTTAGGCCTATGTATATAATCAATAAGGTCTAATCTACCTCTTTTGATTTCCCCCTACAGAAGAAAAAAAACAAATCAGTGTCTGAAGAGTGAAAAATGTCAAAAAGAAAAAAAATTCAACAGAGTACGTTGGATTCATTTGTTCAAAAGAAAAACAAGCCGTGTGAAAATGAGGACAGAAGGGGAGAATGAGCAGAGGAAACAGGAGGATAGAAAGAAGTGCGGAGCTTCTGCAAAGAGTGGAGAAGAGACAGGACAGAGCAAAGAACTATGTGGAAAGACAGGAGAGACGAGAGAAGAGAGGAGAAGAGATAGGGCAGAGTGGAAAACCAAGTGGAATGGATGAACAGAGAGAATGGAGTGGAGAATCAGGAGGACCAGTTCAGTCAGAACAACAGAGGGGACCAGAAACACAGACAGGAGAACAAATAGGACCAGAAACACAGACAGGAACAAATAGGACCAGAAACACAGACAGGAGAACAAATAGGACCAGAAACACAGACAGGAGAACACAGACAACCAGCAGCACAGACATCCTGTGAACTACAAAAATAAAATGTACTCGGGGTGATCATTTTAACTTATGTTTGTGTATTTTATGTCATTTCAGAGGGCCAATGCAGAGAGAGGAGCATGTGGAGGATGACTGACTGACACACACACACACACACACACACACACACACACACACACACTGCTAGCACAATAAAAACATTTTAAATGCAAGGATTTCACAGCATTATTACAGTATTATTACAGTGAAATACTGTATTGAACTATACCCTGGGAAGTCCCATGACATAACCGAACTTGGTTTGAACTGAAGGCGCGGCGGTTTCCCTCTTCTCATCTCGGCTGAATGGAGAAGGTGAGCAGCATGAATAACTCTGTTTGCAGCACTTACACACATGTTATTTAATATGATGATAATATTTACTTTCACATGAACGTTATTCGCATGACGCAGTTCATATTTTGTTAGCAAGTGCCCGAAATTGTTGAACGTTATCTCACAGCATTTGCTTATAGCAGTAGTAAAGTAATAATACTAGCTAGCAAACGGCTGCTAGCACGATTAGCAACGATTTGCTACGTGAGATAAGAACAATAAGACGAGAGAGAAATAAGAAGGAAAACAAAAGGAAGTGAAAAAGTTTGTGTTTAATGTCGCTACGTGTACATTTCAATGTGTTATATGGTTAGACCACGTAGCCCAGGTTTGATTTGAAGCTGAACTGGTCAGTAGCGGGCCGTTGTTTCCACTCGGATGTCTTTTTGTTCCGGACTGTTACTGGTACTGTTGTCGTCATGTTCGCTCGCGGGGCTGGTCTGCTCTGGGTGAGCGCGTGCGCCGGTACATGGAAGTGTTTTGCTGCATATTAGCGTAACGTCGCCGTCACTATTCTCCTCTCATGAGTGGTCTTTCCGCACCGAGACAGTGGGTTACCCGTGTTAGCCGAAGCTAACAATACACCCGCATCCTCCAGTTCAGCTTCATATCAAACCGGGGCTACGTGGCCGAACATAACGCACTGAAAAGTACACGTAGCGACATTAAGCACGAAGTGTTTCACTTACTTTCCCGTTCGTTTTTGACTATTCACTGCAGAGCAAAAGCGGTTTTGCCGAATGGTAGCCGATCTAAGCAGGCTAATGACTAGCTAGTCTATGGGGAATATAGCGGCTCCCTGCATTGTTAGAGATATTCCACATAGACCAGCTGCTCACCATGCATGGATAGGCTACTATTCTGCAAAAACGCTTTTGCTCTCGGTCAAGTTTCAGCTAGGGATAATATTGCAGTACACTGAAAGGTGATGCAACTCCAAAAATGTCCATCACGTTTTATGTACAGATCATGTTTTTTACAACATACTCATGAATATAATCTGCATTTAAACTGAAATTCGTATTGTTGGTTGCCTTTGTGTAATTTCAAATTTTTCTTTTTTTCTAGGTCATCAGATGGCCAGGCTAACTATCCTGTTCAGTGTCCGGCTAAGAAATAGATCAGGTAGGTGACGAGTTAAAATGCACCACAATGTTCCACTGTAAATTGGTTGGATGTGAGCATGTGTATGAGAATGTGTATAACTTTGATCAGCACACAAAACAGCATACTAATGCCCCCTATTATTACTACCAGTGTGGGGTGCCTGACTGCTACAGAAAACACACAGGACTGCAAATTCATATGTTTAGGCAGCATAGGTCCTACCTGCAGGCTGCTGGGCCTATACCACCAGCTCTACCACCTGACCCATCAGCTCTACCACCTGACGCATCCTTGAAATGTAAAGATTTTTTATTCAAATATTTAAAATGTAAAATGAGTGATTACATTAGACGCCATTTATTACCTTTTATGATTTACTACCTCTGACAATGAACAATATTTATCCTTTAATGTTAAATCCATGCTATTGTGTGTTACTATGTTACAGCCATGTGCCACTGCTGTGGACATTAATACTCCAGAACACCCCAGCACCTCCTGCTTGATCATTCAAGGTAATGTTACTTGGATCTAGTATCGACATTTCTAACTCAGTATTTTGTTTTGATTCTAGAAATCTACATCACCACAATAAATAATAATAATAATGATAACAAATTACATTTGTATAGCCCTTTGTATCTGAAGCAGATCTCAAAGTGCTCATAACACATGATGTTGTATCTATTCATTTTCAGGTGACATGATGAAGCCCTCTGGATGGCTGATATCCATCGAGGGACATGTCGTGATGGGCCCACACGCCCACACCCTTTGTTTTTACACAGAGTAGCTGCTTTCTTCAGCAGCTATTAAGTCTTCAACCTCGAGTATCCTGCCGCTGGATCGGCGACGCTGGAGTTCATTCAAAGGTATTGTATAAAGATCTCATTTAACCTTGTAATTCACATTATAGTACAGGCTTCCAACTCAATGATTGTCTTGAGGTCTAAATTGCTTACAATGGAGGTACCTGAGGCTAGCCTGGTGAGACCATCCTGATCTCGCGAACTCATCCATAAATCTATTTAAAACTGAAACTATCTTTGCTTATTAACAGGTGCTTCCTGGGCATCAATCCTGGAAGAGGCTCAAAGACCAAGGAGCAGACAACAATGCATTGTAATGTCACAATACTGAAATCACAGTATATTGCTGTAATCCTTACTGTGAAAGTCACGCAAAAATGATCCAATAATTTATTGTGAATTCACAGTACACACTGTAAAAGTACAGGGCCTTGTTGTAATGCTGTACAGCAAAAGGTTGTAATTCCCCATGTACTGTAATATCACAGTAATTGTGTTGCCATAGAAGCTGTAAAGTTACAGTATACAGTTGTGCTTTTACAACAATGCATTGTAATATCACAATACTGAAATTACAGTAAATTGCTGTAATCCTTACTGTGAAAGTCATGCAAAATGTATCCAATAATTTATTGTGAATTCACAGCGTAAAATTTTGCAGTGCATGTTCTCGTCCTGCTCAAGGTGTAAAGTGTCCTGAGATAACTGTGAACTTCAACTGCTGATTAATTTGACAATAAAGTCTTTACAATAATTGTAAAATGTGTCATGGTTAATATTACTGAATTAACGGTCAGGAAGACTGCATAATATCTTGCATAGAGGAATTTATTTTTATAAAACACAATTGATAAACAAACAACTTACTGCTGTATTCCTCTTAGGTATAAAGCACCATTATCAACTCTATATATATTTAATGCGTTTTGGAGAGAGAAAATTCAGGCATACGGTTCCAACCAGGATGTTCCACCATTGTTGTAAAATGTATGTTCAATGCAGTTGCACTCGGAAACCACCAGAGGGCTCTAGTGAATCTTAATTCTGTCACGTGTTCAGACAGCAGAAGTTGTATGTTGCAACCAGAGAGAGAGAGAGACTTTTTTCAGCCACATGGGTCAGTCTGTAACATGGAAGCTGTCATCTCTAATAAAGACAGTTGAAGCTAAAGGCCAAGACTGGTAATTGATATGCGACGATATCACAACCATACATGCCTCTTCCTCCTCCGGCTGCTGCATCCGTCTTGTTTCCTAGTGTGAATCATGATAATCGTCATGTTATGTCAACAATAACCTCAACAGACAACTTGGTGTAACGGACAGTAACATTACCTGTGGTGTCTCCATGCAGCAGACATGTTAGGTGTCTGAAGGCATTGTTGAGCAATTCCCACATGGTCACTTAGACAAATATAGTGCATCATTTGAGAATTTCAACAACAGAAATCTTGTTAATATGGTAACCTGCCGGACTTTGCTGACAAGCTGAGGTGGATGAGCAGTAAACTTCATGTTTAAATTTTGTAACGGTAAGTTTGGCATGTAATGTTGAGATTGAGCACAATCATGTTTATAAAACACAGCACACAGCCTATATTTAAAATTCAGCACATAATTCTGGAGGACGACATGATACTGACCAAATCTTGTTCCTTGTATTGTCGGGGATCAGGTGTTTAATCCCGTTAATGTAAAAGTAAACAAACTGCCCGTAGACAGGACGCTTTCATCGGGTTTTCATCCGTTTAAATATGTTACGTCCCCATTTGGAAAACATGCAACTGTGAACTGTCAACAACACGGCACTACTTACGATATTGCTTGTTGCCAAAATAGCTCACAGATACGTTACTTATAGAGCGAAGAAAGCAGCATTAGCGTCATTGTGGCTAGCGCTAGCTACGCTTACACACACATTGAGTTACCTTCCAAAACGTTACACAAACATGTTAACTAACCATTCAGAAACGTCCTGCTGCATCCACAGCGTCAGAACTTCTGCAGAAGCTGCTCCTGGTTCTGGGTCGGAGTCCGGTTTGAAGCGGTACGGCTGAACCGCTGTATTGTTTGTAGCATAGAACCATAACCATGGCAACAAGCTGGGCGCGGACAGCACGGGGCGGAGAGACACAACCACTTCCTCAGGAGGAGCGGGGTCAGGGGTCATCTCATTCGCATACGGCTACACCCCGTCAGAATCACCCGTTTGAAGGAGTGGGGTGAAAAGGCTGAAAATGAGGAGTGCGATCCACTCCAAAATACATGTTCCGATTGTTTTTTCCAGTTGAGTAATTCAAAGACCAGGTTTGGAGACATCAATAACTTATATTAACTTCTTTTTTAGGGGATTAGGGGATGGCTACTTGGGCTCAAGCTCCGGATGTTTTTGCCAAAGCCCCGAATGTTTACAGTAGGGGGAAAAAGCTCAATGCGGTTTATGTCAGTCTCCCTCCCCTGGCCGCACCGGAGTCTGAAGTGTAGCCTTCCTGCAGTCCAACAAAGAGGCAACAGCAGCGGGAAAGTAACCTGCGTTTATAGCCTGCCCTGCCGAGAAGAAGTGTGTCCTCTCTCTCTTTCCTTTGTTGTTTCCGCCCGCGGGTTCAAACCGACATCTGTCAGATGGACGTAGCTACATGATGGACAGAAGAACGTTTTTCTCGGCGGCGGCCCAACGACCAACGTCGGAACAGATGTTTCTAGGTCTGTGAATGTTAAGATTAACACTTGGTGTGTGAGAAGTTACTGACTGACAAAGTATTTGCTTTCAAGCGCGCAGGTGGCCGAGTGGTTAGAGCACATGTTATATACGCAGCCGGTTCGCATCCAGGCCGGAGGTCTTTTGCTGCATGTCACACCCCCTCTCTCTGCTGTGTTTCCTACCTGTCTACTGCTAATAAAAGGCGTCTATGCCAGAAAAAATCTTAAAAAAAAAAAGATTTAAAGTTATAGTTTTTGCTAGATGGTTTTCATTACCGTCAGTTGTAATAACAGTGCATACGCAATGAAAGTGAATAACAACGTTAACAAAAACAAAAAAAAGCTAGAACTTTGCACATACATCTTTCGTCCCTCTGGGCTAAGCCTCGGATCTCCCATAATCCTAGATCCGCCCCTGATCGATACGCCCATCCCTACAAAGCAGCAATAGTGGGGATTTCAACCGTGATGGAGGAAACACTGTTAGTGTCTACATGGAGTTAATCCCCACCTCCTCTTCACCACGCCCAGCGGGAAAGTAACGTTTCTTGTGTTACTTTCCCGCTGCTGTTGCCTCTCTGTTGGACTCCGGTACTGCAGGAAGGCTACACTTCAGACTCCGGTGCGGCCAGGGGAGGGAGACTGACATAAACCGCATTGAGCTTTTTCCCCCTACTGTAAACATTCTGGGCTTTGGCAAAAACATCCGGAGCTTGAGCCCAAGTAGCCATCCCCTAATCCCGCCCCTGGTATCGATCCTGTGGTATCGATAGATCGATACTCACACGCTACTCATTTGACATTGATTTCCTTAAAAAAATATCAATATAAACTAAAAAAAATAATAATTGGGGGTGTATGCATCACCTTCAGCTGTTTTGATTACTTACTTAAATTACTATGTGCCGGGACACCCCTGTACCATGTCACGTGACAGGAGACGAGCGAATGAGTGTCAACGTGTGACACAGCCGACAACGACAATCAGCCAGAGCCCGCTCAGCACAAGCCGGAGGAAAAGACAGGAAGCTTAAGATATGACAGACAAAAAACGAAGCGTGGTGTGGTGTTATTTTTCACCAGTCGATAAACTCACGGCAAGGTGCCAAGTGTGTGATAAAAAAGTTTCCCACATATGACAACAAAACGAATGCGTAAAGTTGTAAAGATGTGACTAGATTTCTCCTCGTCTCCGTGGCGCATTTCTCCGTTTGTTTTTGTATATCGATCAACTTCTCATCCGCCATCTTGCTAGTGACATAAAGGGCCCTAGTTTCGTGGCGCAGCGCAGGGCGGCGCAGGGTGGCGGAGCCGGCGCAATGCAAGTTTCGACCCGCGCAGCCTTGCGCACCGTCAGTTTGGCAGTTTGGTGGATCGCCTGCGCCAAGATCGGTGTGGCGGCGCAGCAGGGGGAGGCGTCACAGATTCAGCTTGGCGTAGCGGAAGTTTCGTGGCAAAAAGCCTTGCCGAGACTGCGCTGAAAGCTCGCCAGCTCCAACCTGGTCTACTTTCGGCGCAAGGCGCAAGGCGTAAATAAAGTCCATTCATTCAATGCGAATCACAGCTGGCGGAGTGGAAGTTTGGCTGACCGGCGCGCAGTGCGCACACGTCACCGAGACCTCACAGGAAAGTTTCCACAGTTCCAGGCACATTTAAATGCAATAAACAACCACAACAAACACTATTTAATGCAACTAATTGAATCAACACGTGAATTTATATCTATATAGATTGTCCCGTCACATCTGACGTCAGATCAAAGGTGGATGGCACGCGTAACGGAAACTCAGCCTCTCGGACCAAAACATCTCCCTCTCTCTCCTGTTTTTTATAATATGGGCATTGTTATTATTATGATACGCGCGCACAGCGCGTGATGCGCGTGGTGGGAGCAGTGGCGCTGCTTCTGTCATCGGGTTGTCAAATGACGGAACTTGCACTGAACCTCCCCTAACGCATTAAAGGAGAGGAGCTCATTTGATTGGTGAAGATCTGAATCGGCTGTATTAATCCCAGTCCACGCCTCGTCTCCTCCTCGTCTCCCACTCACGCCTTCTTCTCCTCCCTCTTTCCCACTTGCGCCGGTGGGCGAGACGGGAGGTGTGCCTGCGCGAGCCTGCGCGGTGCACGAAACTTGCAAAGTCCAGGTGGACACACCCCGTCGGCGCGGCGCAGGTGCGCTGAAAGCTGACTGCGCCTGGTCTACGAAACTAGGGCCCAATGGAGGCAATATGGTCTCTGCTGTGCGGAAAACTTGTTGGAAACATATTCCTTGTTTCTCTCATACACTAAACCTCATTGTGAAGGACTCCATTAAGGCTGACATGTCTTGAGTCCAGCTTGGAGAAATGCAGTGCTATTGTTCGGTTCTTCCAGCACAGCACCAAAGCGACTGGCAAACTAAAAGAAGTACAAAATCAGTTGAACTTGCCACAGCATAAACTAATCCAAGCAGTGGATACTAGATGGAACTCGGTGTTGTACATGATTGATAAGACTGTATGAACAACAACAAGCCATCACAACAGCACTTTGTCTTCTTGGGAGAAACAACATGTGCCTAAGTGATGGAGAATGGTCCCACATCAGGCAGGCCATTGACGTCCTCAGGCCTTTTGAAGAGGCCACTAACGAGGTTTCAGCAGAATGGTATGTAACAATTTCCAAAGTCATACCTCTGGTCTCTCTTTTTCAGCAAGCAACCTGGGCAGAGTAACAGTCTGGCTTCACAACTTGCAGCACAATGCAAGTGACGGTTCCAAAACATTGAACACAACCACACTCTTGCACCAGCACCTTTTTGGACATTTGCTTCAGAAACATTGTGTTCTGTGATTCTGCAAATGTAGAAATGATTAAATCATGGATCATCACAGAGATGCAAGCCCTGGCCTGCACTAAAACACAGTCAACCAGACATGAAGCCGTTGCGACTGCATCAACTGTTTGACAGTCGGGTTGTGGCTTTTCAGAACAAACCCACAGCAAACACAAATGCATATATTGAAATGAGAAGATACATGGAGGAAAAGGTGATCCCAAGGAAAAAAATGAAGCCACATTCCCACTGCTGAACTAAGTTGCAAAAAAATACGTAGGAACTGTTGCAACGTCTGTTCCAGCAGAGAGACTCTTCTCTAAGGCTGGAGAAATAATCATGCTAACACACTGGCTATGCTAACACACTGAAAACAACGTTGTCTGGGCATAAATACGGCAGCGACCTTGTTGTTTGGACCACAGACCACAGAGGATCTCGATACTGATTGGCTTCACGAGTGTCACATGAAATATTTCAACTCGAATGATGAAAGATTTTGCCCCATTTGCGTCTGCCACGTTGCGTCTATCGCCATTCTAATTTGCAACATGTTGAATCTATACATTGACTTCACAAATAATTTGCGTGGCGTAAGGTGAAGCAGCCGTTACTATTTAGATTACTATCAAGAGAACTGGTGTTGTTTCTGGACTCTCTTCCTCAATGATCGGTGTGAAGTTTGATTGATAAATGAATCCGCTGAGACAGGCTGGGTGGGATTGATAGAGCAACCTTTATTGAAACAGAATTCTCAAGCCTGCATCAGACCAGGCTGGCCAACACCCAGTTTCTCCAAACTCGGGCAAAGTCCCTATTGAACCTTTGCCTGCTTTGAAATCATACTGAGCATTCGGTACACGAAAACCACCCTCACTTTCTGCATGCGCGTGCCTTTTTGAAGCCCTTCGCCTGGACCTACCTACTTCTCCTTATTGGTCATCTTGGATGGATTGAGAGTCCATCCATCCAACAAGGGATCGAGGAGCCTCCAAACCATCCTAATAGGCTGGGCTAGTTTGCCTTCTATACGTTATCTAAATCTTCTGATGTCACCCTTGGGGCCCGCAAGCCTAAAGCTAGGAGGACCATCTATCTGTACTTATATGGAAATGTATACATTAAGTAAGCTCAGACCATCTTGCCATTGGCGCAGAACTGGTTCAGCTCCTAAGAGGGCCCAAACATCCTGTAGCCAGCTTTAACGCACACACAGGGCTGATTTATGACTAAGGCAGCCTGCAGATAGTTTAACCTAAACAATTCACATCCCTTAAAGCTTCATGCAGAGAAGCAATCTTTCCTGGGTAAATCATATCTCAGAATGTGTAAATGAACAGATACCTCACTGGTACTCAGTATGATGAACGTTGCTCTTGCGAGAATTAAGCAAAAAAAGCAACATGATCTGGATTCAATTCAATCCAATTTATTTAAAGTGTCATATCACAACAGAAGTCATCTCAGGACAATTAACACATTGAGCAGGACTAGAATACGCTCAAGATTTCCAGAGTCAATACAATTTCAAAGTCCCAACATCACCCAGGGGCAAGCATTACAGCAACAATGGTGAGAAAAAACTGCCTGAGTAGGCTTTTAGGCAGAAATCTGGTGCAGCCCAGGCCCTTGGGCTCCAACTGCATTTGGTGTTGGTAGTAGTATGGTAGTAGCATTAACAGTAATGGTGGTATTAACGGAAGCATGGGCGTGGACATGTCCCCCGCACTTCCCGTATCTGTGCCCTCTGTTCCCCGCACTTTTTAGAGCCATTACAACCATTGAATTCATTCTTAACACGTGGAAAGGCGTTTTTCCGAGCCGCCTTTGAACGTACCATGAGGAGGCGGAGCCAGGCGACAAACACACTGTGGTGTTGTGATTTCAATCACACAGACGTTGATTCAGATCTTGTTCACCATGTTCAGCAAACCAGCAGCCAAGAGGCAAAAAACTTTACTGTGTTTTTTCCAAACAAACCATGTAAGTTGAGTATTGCTGTTGATAATGTTTAGCTAAACGATGACTAATTAATACATGTCAATATATCAAGTTAAGTTAGTTAATATTTGTTAACTGTTATGTTGAATCACTTGCTAGGTGCACAGGTGGTAGTAACTAGTTACATTTACTCCTTTACATTTACTTGAGTAACTTTTTGGATAAATTGTACTCTTAAGAGTTGTTTTACTGCAAAATACGTTTTACTTTTACTTGAGCAATATTATTCTTAAGTAACAATACTCTTACTCATTACTCTTGACTACAATTTTGGCTACTCTACCACCTAGAAATTAACCCTGGGGCTACCAAAATGCAATTAGCATAACTCTATAACCTTTACCCCCAAAATTACGAAACTCGAAACCTATGTTGCAATAGCTTCAAAGAACATGCATTACAAGTTTCATCAAAATTGGGTAATGTTTGGCGCTGCCACAAATTTCCAAAGAGTGCCATTTTTGGCCGTTTTTGCCTGTTTTTGGCCATTCACAGGGGTCGTACAAAATCAAAATTGTCCTATACCGTTGATCCGATCGATACCAAAATTGGATATGTGGTTGGAAAGGCCTTAAGGACAAAAAGTTGGTCAAAGATGCTCCAAAAGTCTAGGGGCGTGGCCTCAGCGGCGCCATGACTGCGCTACTATTTTCAACTTTCGCCATAGGCATTAAAGCTGTTATATCTTCACCGTTTCTTCTCCGATCTGCTTCAAAATATTCATGCTTGTTAACAGTCACGTCCTGAACACAACTGCACTGCAATTTTAACTCACAGGTAGAGCGCCACCTAATGGCGACATGAAATGTGACTGATTTTAGGCCCTTTTTCTGAGCAACAGCCCCCCCTCTAGGTAGGGCGTAGACGCATGAAATATTTTTTCCTAGATAGCCCATGTGGAGATGTACAAAAAAGCCTCTTGGACCCACCACCTAAAGTCATGATAAAGTAGGTAAAAAAAATGTTTTTAGCCAAGTGTGTAAA